>NW_019231542.1:35810-104825 GCF_002742605.1 Olea europaea var. sylvestris
GGCTTGGCCCGGTTAAAGTGACCGAGCTTTTTTGCGGGCTCGAGCCGAGCCGAGCAAAAGCTCGGCCAAAAAAAATAGGCTCGGTCCGAGCTTTTGCTCGGGCTTTTTACGGGCCGAGTCGGGCAGCTGCTGTCTTTAAAAGGTAGCAGTTTTGCCTTTAAATTATTTTTTTTGTTTTTTTATTTTTAAAAGATCGCGAGCTCACGGGCCGGCTCGGGCAAAGCCCGTGTCCCCAAAATGGGGCTCGGCCCGAGCTTAGGCTCGGGTCTACCGAGCCCCGAGCCGAGCCGAGCCGAGCCGACTCGGGCTTTTCCCGAGCCGAGCCACGGGCGGCCCGAGCCGGCGAGCCCGATTGCCATCCCTAGGTAATGTGCTACAAATGTGGGCAACTTAATGTCGATTCTTTAGTTAAGCCTCAACTAAGTATTTGATTAGTGAAGATTCTTCAGTTCAAAGGTCGCTTTAAATATTTTTATTTTTTTTATTGTTTCAAATAGTCGTAACTTGTACAACGACTGCCGCTTATATATATTGAACTTGTAAATTATTGGTTTTTATGTTGAATTTCTTTTTCATAAAGGGAATTTTTATTTTCGTTCCTGTTTTTTATTATAAAACTATTTTCTAACGTTCTTATAATTTTGTAAGTAGGTAAGGTTTGTTAGCTTACTGTATAAATAATAAGTGATATTTATTGCTATATAATTTTTTTGTATTACTTATTACTTTAACTAAATAATAGTAATTGAATCAAGGATTAAAAAATAAACGTTTTATGTCAAATCATAATAACAATTTTATTTTTACATATTCACTTATGCAAAATTTTAAATTGTACTTTTCAACTAACATAAATATATTTAATTACAATTTACAAATATTAATATTTAAAACTTTTATATTAATAAATAAAGTGTAAAATATAAATAAACAAAACCAAAATAACTATCATTCTTTCATATGTAAAAAAAACAAATATTTAATTACATTTTACAAATATCGATATTTAAAATTTTTATATTATAAATATAAAATATAAATAAACAAGAATAAAACAAAAGTTACGTGATTTTATTTAGTTAATATAATTGTTATTTTAAAAAACTATATTAAATATTTAATAGCAAAGAAAATCTTTTATGTTCATTGAATGAATACAAAAGTACAATTATATCTTCTCTTTTTATTAAATGATGAATAGATGAGTATAATCATAACTTATATGAATAATAGTTATCTTCACATAACAGATATTTTTTAGTTGATACGTAACTACAATTACTTTTCAAATTCTGCATAAACAAATTCAAAATATCTATTAAACATCTCTTTGTCACAAGTTTTATTATATATAGCATACATACATTATTAAAGTTCATGCATATACATTTCATCTCTACTTAGCAAATCTTCAAACAAAAACTTTTCCGTCTGTTTATTACTGGTATTCTTTTCATTTTTCCAAAAAAAGTTGCTTTTCATTTTCATAACTATTTTTACTCTAACTTCTTCTTGTTCATTAACAGATATCAAGACTGGCTACATCAATAAATTAATCCCACAAATTGGAACTTCAGGAATGAATTGGTCTGCAAAAGTAGTAATTGTAGGAAAGCAATCACCTAAGACGGCTAGCAATTCAACTACCAGTTACCAAAATATTGTCCTCATGGATTTAGAGGTACATAAATAATAACATTTTTGTTAATTTTAAACTTTTATTATTATACCTGTATATTTTGTAAATCCTTTCAACTTCGCTAATGTGGAACAGGGTAATCGACTTACAGCAACACTGTATGATACAAATATTATTGTACTTAACGATCAGCTCGACTTGGGGAAAACACATGTCCTCTCGAATGCAACAATGAAAGATAACAAAAGTCAGTTTAAAAGCTTAGCTGATGAAAAAATTTAGACCATCACGGGAAGAATAAAAATTGAAGAATTGCACGAGAATAACTTGAACTTTATTTTCTCACAGTATCAACTTACTCCATTTGATGAATTAGATCAACACATGGATAAAAATATCAACATAAGTAAGATTTCTAATACTTCGCTTTATTATTATGTATTTTACAATCTTCTACAGTTATGATCGTCTTTAATTTAACTATATATGATATACACAAAAATATTTTTCGTTTTAGGTGTTATAGGTGTAGGTTTTATTTTCTCACAGTATCAACTTACTCCATTTGATGAATTAGATCAACACATGGATAAAAATATCAACATAAGTAAGATTTCTAATACTTCGCTTTATTATTATGTATTTTACAATCTTCTACAGTTATGATCGTCTTTAATTTAACTATATATGATATACACAAAAATATTTTTCGTTTTAGGTGTTATAGGTGTAGGTAGCTGTGGATGTTAGACAAAAACGAATTATTCAAATCCATTTTGGTACACAAGCCACTCTTCAGATGTTATATTGATGGATAAAAAATGTCAGACAGTGATTCTAACCCTATGGGATAGTTTTGTGGATCGAGAACGTATTACAATTATTGAAAATCTTGCAAATAGACCCATTATATGGGCTACTAATCTTAAGGTATCGTTATTCAATGATATAATCTTACATACTTATTCATTTACTACATTTAAATATTACAATTATATGTTAATTAATTTTTTTTATGTGTAGGCGTTACCCTTTCAACCAAAGTCAATAGAACTATCTTTATTAATTCTGATATATTACTTGTTGCAGATTATAAAAACCGATTCTTAAAATATATTTCATTAAAACAAAAATCAATAAATAAAAATTAATAAACGAATTATTTTGATTAATATTTTTATGTTTGTTTTTTACAGGATGGAGGCTAACAAAGAAAGATTTGAGAAAATTGCAGAAAATAAGTTACTCGTTGTTGTCAGCCCACTAAAGCTATCGCCTCCAACTCTGGACAAATTTACGTCAATTGCAGATTTACTGGGAGTATATTTAACGGTAATTTATTTTCATTCAATATATAAGTAATATAAATACATTTTTTTCCTATTTGTCAATAAATACATTGTCCTTTTATTATTTGTTAAATATAAATAATATTCTTTTTTCTAGAAAAAGTTTTATTAGGTCAAAGCACATTGGAAAATCATTTCCAAAAATAAAAAATTTTGGTATATAGCTTGCAACAACTGCAAGAAAACATCCAACGTAGACTTTGAACAAATTTATAAATGTCGACTCTGCAAATGCGAACATGCAAAAGCTGTTCCGAGGTAGCTTATACTATAAAATATATGTTCAATTTTTACGTCATATTAATGTTTTATGAAAGAATACATAATACATACTATGTTTTCCAAAAAAAAATTCATAGAGTGAATGCTTTCGTTCATCTTGAGGACAAATCTGGATGGTTGAATGCAAGTATTATTGGGGATACGGCAGAAACATTATTGGAAACTACTGCAACTGATATAATGAACCATTTTGAAAAGGTAAAATTAAAATTTTAACATTCTTTAATATTATTTGCTTCAATATTTTAAGATTTTAGTTCTGTTACAGGAACCAGATGTAGAAATCGACAACGTGATCAGAATGAAAAGTGAAAATGAAGCACAATTTTATTTGAAAGTTACTCACAAATGCCAAAACCCTCCAGAATACCACTTTGAAATTATCTTTGCATTCAACTCTTTAACAACAATCAATGGGAACAAGCACTTTACTACAACGACGAGTACTACAACCGATAAAAGCAATTCAGCTGAACTGAAGGAAAGTTCGGATAAAAAAACTACAAAAGGCAAAGAAGAGATGTGTATTACTGCAAGTTCTCCAGAAACTAAAGAAATAACTACGACAAAGGTGAAAATGTCTCTTTTTTAAACAACACAAGAACCAGATTCGGAAGTTAAGAAAAAACCTCACAAAAGTTATGAAACGAACGATGAGCTAACTTCGCAAACTTAAAAATCACTACGTTACTTTTGTACTTTTGGATTAGTTGACAGCTTTTGGAGTATAATACTGAATAATAAGTTTCCCAACAAGAATATGTCAACTAAAAATAGTTTTCTACTTCAGAAAGTCAGTAAGCTTCAATGTGTAATATGTCATGTTGTAAGAAACATCTTTATATTTTTGTAATATTACATTTTGCACCTTGGATTACACAAATGCTTCTGTGCTCAATGACTAAATTTATAAAATATTAAATTAAAAAAAAAATTCAACCATTAAATACGTCACTTTTACTAATGTATGTATAACACTTGTATTTTTGCAAAACAACACTTGCACAATTTATTAAATTTTGCAGCTTCTTTCTATCTTTGTAAACTTATCAATTACTAATTTGTTATGCAACAACCAAATTTATACAACTTTAAACACAATAAAAACACTTAAATTCCAATGCATAATTATTAATTAAATGAATTAAAACAAACTATACTCAAATTCAATTTACATTTACACATTCCAACTACTAACATTTATTTATCCCACATTCCAACCACCAACATTTAATTACCCTACATTCTAACTACCAACATTTACTCACTAATATTTATCCATGAACGTATGTTTACCAACATTCAAAACACTACACACATTCAACCATTTAATCATTTTGTTTTTAGCAAGCATTTCATTTCGCAACTTTTCAACACCGGCTTTTCGCTTAATCGACCATCGAAAAAGGTAATTTTCATAAAAGATGTAATGAAAATAAATTTAGAATGTATTTATGTTATAAAGAATATGTAGTTTAGCCAATACTATTATGTTAAAAAAGCAATTGAAACTTAAGTCTACAGAGTCAAGTTCTTATGTGATAGAAAAAAATTGAAGTCGGAAAACTAACATCAACTGTTATAGTAGAAAATAGCCATATTAACTTGTTTAATTTGTTTTATTTTAAAGGTTTTTTTTGTTCACTGAAAACCAAGTTAAACATCGCGTTGCGGGCAGTGAGAACACTTCGCGCAGCACGGAGTATTGCCTACACTTCGCGCTGTGCGGAGTGCCTTGAAGGGAAGCTCTGCGCTGCGCGGAGTGAGTCTTCGCACAGCGCGAAGTGGGCGTCCGCGATGAGCGGAATAAGACACTCCGCGCACACTTCACTCTACGCGGAGTCACTCCATGTATCACAAAGTTCTCAAATTCCATGCAAAACGTAGTGTCACTCTGCGCGACACTAAGTGCGATCTGCTCACACTCCACATTGCGTTTTAGTAATACTCTTAACAAAAAATAATCAAATTTTCATGAAGGCAATAACATTTTATAACAATTTTGTACAAATGCACATAATTATATATAATAATATCAAAATTTTCATAAAAACTTTATTTTGCTTAAATAATTACATTAATAAAAATTCAATAACTCTTGTATTTGTATTTATCAATTCCTAACTGTCTAATTTTACGAGTAACTTTGTAATGTCCCACAAAGAACATTATAATCTTATCCACAACCACCATACTTTTTTTTTTTTTTATCTATCTAAGTACTTTAATTTGTACTTATTCAATATATACTTTTTTATATATATTCTTTTTCCAAGTCAAATGATCAATTACATTTAGATTAGTCGATTTAACAAGACATTTATATGAACATATTTAAATTATTTAAAGCATCAAATAATCTATCAAATGTGATATATATTCGATTACAAGAATCATGTATCAACAAATTCAAATTCAAACTCTACTATTTGAACATCAACAAAAGAATTTAAAAATGAGGAATTTTTGGTAAAAAATAGTTGAATTTCATTTTAGTCACAAAACTTTTATTTTTTCTAACAATGCATCAGCAGGCCAACTTCTGCTACCAAAACTAGATATTGTCCAACACGGTGGGGGAGAAATAAAATACAAACATAACAATGTGCCAACAAATGATCACTATTAATTTTAGAATAATACTCTGTATTGCTAGTAATATTGAACATCAGTTTAAATTTCAACATGTTATGGGTCATATTAAATTGACCATAATTCATTGTATTTATTTGCACTTATAATTTAATGTTATTAGCTATTAGTGCTTCATCTAAACCGATGTTAAAAACTAGTGGTAATAAATAACATTACTTAAAAGTCTCCTCGTCAACTTTGAACTCGAGAATCATTGCCAACAGGGCCAGTCCTAAGGCAAGGGAAGTGAGGCCTGCGCCTCAGGCCCAAACTCCAAGGGGGCTCATTTTTTGCCCCAATTTTTTTTATTTGAACAATGGCAGCCTAAGACTCTCAAGCCCAAAACCCAACTTATATATCCATAATCCATTATCTATTTACCCAAAATTCTCAAATCCCATCTTTCCCAAACGATCGTCTCCATCTCTCTGGACTTCTCCTTCAATCATTCCCGTTCGTCATCCCAGAATCCCAGATTTCCCGCTTCCAGCCGGCGTTCCGATTTCGCTTTCGCAGTTTGCCCCTCTTGGCAGTCTGTAATGTCATGCCCTTAATTAGCAATTGTAATGTCATGGTAATATGGTATTTTGTGGCCCATTTTCAGATTTTTGCTTGCATTTGTTTATGATTTATGCACGAGTGACGTCAAACATGGGTTGTCGTGTTGCTTCATTTCCCATTTTTGATTTCTGCACCATTGTCTGTAATTGATTTCCACTTCATTTTTGTGTTTTGTTTTTTTTTGCCATGATTAATTTTCGTGCAGAGGGCTCAGAGATGTTATTTTCCAAGTTTTTGACTCATAATGCCGTTTTTTTTTCTTTTGTGTAATATTTTTTGGGATCTTTGGACTTGGGTTTATCACTTTTGGTTTTAGCTCGCAATTTATTTCGATTTAAAAGATATTTTGGTTTTGAGTGTTCTTTTTTTAAAGACTTCATTTTTTATTGTTATTTAATATAGTTTCTATTTTGGGCATTTTTATTTATGATTTATTTGATTTCTTTTCTGGGTTCAGGTAGCTTGAATTTATTGACATAGTGGTTTTTTTCTGGGTCAATTTTGGAGTCCAACATTGATGACTTTGTTGTGTTTACAATAGAAATACTATCCTATAGCCTTTTATGAGATATCTGCTAAATAAATTTCATATTCACTAATGTTGTAGCCACTGAGACAGAAAATAGGATGTTACCTATTCATCTAAAAGTCTTAAACCACTGGAATCTTCAAATATCGCGAAATCAACCCATCATGGGCAATTTCTTCTTCATATCTTCCAATTCCTGCAATTTAAACCCCAAATAAAATCAAATGCCATCACACACACTCATAAAAACATATACGCAAGAACACACTAACGCACACACATAAATCTAAAAACATACCTTGACTTTAGAGTTAGAATCGAGTTCAGCCCTAGCTTCAGACCACAAATTAATAAAGTAGCACGTCATCTTAAATTGATTTACGTTGTCATTGAGATTGTGTTAGTTGAACTTAACTACATTACTCAGTAATTTTCATTTGGAGTAATTTTTTGCACATCCTAAATTTTATCCACGTATTATGTGTTTATGTGTCTTAGGTCTAAATAGGCCCTACAAGGCTCGAACCTCTGATAAGAAGGTAATTCCATAGCCACATATTTAACATATGAGTTGTACTCAAACTTAATTTTATTTATTTATAATTATTTGCAGGATTGTCTTTGACATATATAAAAGAGAAGAAAAGTCAGTAGCCGAAGAGCTATTTAAGAAAATTCCTCTATGGGTTCCTAAGGTGGCATTCCTCACACTTATTCTTGTTATTATGTTTGTTCTATGTGCTTACAGGTATGGGTTGAACAAACGATTTTCAGCTTTCTCATTAGATAAATGGTGATGAATGTTGTTTTTATGTTCTTTATTACATAAAATTATTCTAAAAGAGTGCTCCGAAAAATTTTAACATCTTTGAGGGCTACCCATATTTTGTAACTTTTCTTTCCCTTTCTCGGTTCAACGAAATTTGTCTATTTTCAAGGGATATGTGTTGTGTGTGTGTGTGTGTATATATATATATATAGCTATATTTTTGTTTGAGTCAGCATATTAGGCAAAATAGAAAATGAAGACGTGTTTTGATATTTGTTAGTGCCAATTTCTAAGTTGGTGTCTGAATAAGGAGATTATAGTTTGAATAAACAAGAGCTGCTTTCTTGTTATAGAGTAGTTCAACAAAATATTCAATAATAGGGTTCTTTATTATGAAGCATATGTGATTCCTATCATATACCTCTTTATTTCCATGTACAAAATTTACGTTATAAATATATATTATGATTAATAAATAATTTTTTTTAATAATTTTTGCAGATATCGTTAGAATACATATTATCTCCAAATCAATGGTTCTATACTACCATTACTCAATTTGTAAATCATCAGTATCTTAAAGATTTTGTATAACTTATAGATGGAGATGATCAAACTTCTTTATTATGCAGTCACTTTCACGTATTTATCTATGGAAGTATGTATAAAGAACAAAATGAAAAATTTAGTAGCAAATTAATACACGAGTTCATAATGAGACTTATCAACTACGACAAAAATAATGAAGTTTGTGTACGATCAGACGATCATGTGGCCCGTTTTAGCATGCAAGAATTTTGTCTAATCACCGGATTACCATGCCATAAAGTAGCTGTTGATCTCAATTTCAATAATACTCGCCTTAGGGATGAATACTTCAATGGTTCAAAAAGAATTACTCTGAAAAGACTTTCTGAAGTATTTCACATGTGTGAAGATCAAGAAGATAAATTCAAGTTAGGATTAGATATGTTCGTCGAATGTGTTTGAAAACCAAATGGAAGACACATCGATTTCAGAACCCTTGGAATGGTTGAATAACTTGATGGATTTCTTATGTATCTGTGGGGACGTAAAGCATACTTTATTTTATTAAATTCATTGCAAGAATCACACCTCGAAAGAATACGAAGGATGCAACAAAATGACCAAACGGATTGTAAATAGTCGTTACATGGTTATCTACTTGCATTCCAGGTATTTTTCTTTTATTTTTTTCCTGTTACATATAATTTAATCATATAAAAATTTTAATATTTCTTTTATTTTTATTTCAGTATTGGATATATGAAACTTTTCCTCAAATTGGATGACAATTCGGATGTCATATCCGTTCACGCCCAGTTTCCACGAATGCATAAATGGAAGTCCAAAATAGTATTAACAGAACAAATCGTTAAACAATTTTTGGCTACTCAACAGGTATGATTTATTTCAATTTACAATTAAATATGTATTTAATTATTTATAAATAAATTTAAAAACATAAATCTAATATTTTATTTCAATTATAAATCGAAGTAATTGCAGTATTGAATCCTACTAAAAAAGAATTAGAAACATTCTGGTATACAAATCTTTCACTACAAGCTGACAACCAACACCGTATACTAGACAGCATTGTCAATGGTGAATCTAACAATATAACACAACAAATTCCAGCTGATAACATACACATGCAAGAAACAACTATAGGCAATTCAGCTGGAATTGGATCTACTTCTTCTTAGAGCTCAAACTATTTGACTAAACAATATATGAATCAGATGTTCAACATATACAGACAACAAATAGTGTCAGATGTATTTAATTTCTATGACGGATTAAAAACACAAATGATTGAAGAATCAACAAAACAAGAAACTCGCTATCATGCCATTCTTGAACAGCAAGAACTCACTACCAAAGGATTCATGACAATCAAAAACAATTTTTCTGACATCAGCAAAAAAGCCAACAAGACTACTTCCATAACATGCAATCTAGCATGCAATCTTATGTGGATACCAGTTTCAACTCTGTCAAATCTTACATTGATGAACAAAATCAAAGTATGCAGAATCAGTTATCCGATTGGAAATCACATATGGAAACGATTGTCAGCTCTATACAACGAGATATACCTTCTCGTACAAGTCCAATTAACTTCAAAATCCCTTCAACATCTGAACATATTGAAGACGTGGAAAGATCGGTGAAAGAAAAAAGTAAGCAAAAATAGACACAATCTTCATCAACAATGCCAACTAATACTTTAGAAGACTATAATATCGACAAGTACAAAAATATTAGAGAATTGATATTACAAAATCCATCGGGGTAAGATATTTAATTTTACGTTGCTAACTTAAATATTATAATTTGTATTTTACTCATTTAACGCTGATTTAAATTCTCTTATACAGCGCATATTGGAACGATGGAATCGACAATCTATACGGAAGACAATCGCTAGAAAATATACTAGATGAAACGAAAAATATAAATATTGTAGTAATTAAAATTTAATAATCATAATTCATTTTTCTCCATTATTATCTAATTTACATTTTTTTTACTAGCATATTGATATAGAATTAAAGCTATTGAGAATACTTATTACCGCCAGTTCTTCCTTACTTTCTAAAGAATATGCAATCATGGACTTTAGATTCGAAACTAAATGTGTTCATTGGTATAGAAATATGAAAGAAGGAATTGGCCATTTTGCAACTAATTTCAATGCATTACAACGATACATAAAAGGAAAATTGTCTGTATCTGCTCGACCGTGGATAACTAATGATGGCAATGGGCCGAGCCGAGCCGACTCGGCCCTTTAACCCACGAGCTCGGCTCGGGCTCATGACGAGCCGAGCTCGTGGCTCGTGAAAAATGAGCCGAGCCCACGAGCCGCTCACGAGCTCGTATTTTTTTTAATTTTTTGGCACATTTTTTTTTTAAATTTCAATTTTGTTAGCTCGTGGGCGCTCGTTGGCTCGACGAGCCGAGCGTGGGATCGAGCCCCCTGCTCGGCTCGAGCTCGTCAAATGACGAACTCCAGCCGCCCACGAGCCAAGTTTTAACGAGCCGCTCGGCCCGTTTGACATCTCTATGGATAACATAAAACTATTTTTTAATTTCATCAGCATATCCAGGCAACACCTTATTTCTTTTTCTTGTTGATTTTCGAAAGTGAAAATTTCATATATATGATTGTAGCCACACCATTCATATATCGGAAGAAATCAGAGCACGTGCAGATCCGATATTGACTGTAGTGGAATCATTATTAATCTCTACAGACATTTTCTCCATCAAACCAAGTTTGAGAAAATATAGAAATAAACGTATGAAATTGAAAATCATACCGTATCTACCTTATTAAAAGAATGGGTAAGCATCTCCACAATTTACTATAATATTTAATTTTCTATTTAATTTAATGTTATATTTACATACAGTATTAGTATAATTTAACTTCAAACTATATTTTCTATAGGCCAAATTCCAGAGTTTTCCTTCTCAAGTACATAGAATGCTTCGTTTTCGGATATTCATTAGAAGCATACAGACAAAAATTGCAACAGATATATGTCAAAATGAATATTTTTTACTTCCCTATTTGCCCTAATTCTAATGAATTTTCAAAATACAGAAAGATTCTTAAAATACAGTAAGATCCCTTTATCAAAATTCAATGCATAATCTTATATTCATAGCTTTAAAATTGTTTATTTTAAATATTTCTATACATGAGAATAAATGTAGGTTGTTCAATAGCAAATATGACACTACTTAACACGTGAGATTTCAAAGTGTCGGAGTCACATTTTGTACAGGCGCAAATTATGGTATTTCGATGACGGTTAGCATCAATAATTTCTTAATAAGGTTGGTAAATCTATTAAACCGCTCTATAATTTTAATGTTATGTTTTTTTAACTTTTTCCATTACACATTTATCTATTGCATTCATTAACACTTTTGTAGTTTTAATTGTTTCTAAATTTAAATTTTACTTGTTTCTTATTCAACATTTTACGATGATTTCTGCATCAAATTAGGACTTCTCAAAATTTTGGAACGCCGAACTGTACACAAAATTATATGTCTGCCAGGGGATTTATTGGAAATGATGACAAATTATTTTTCTGATTTTGCTTTGTGGACATCTATTATTTTAAGATTTTAATTTGGATTCTAACTTATTATTACCATAATTCTGATCTTTTTGTCAAGTTTGCAAATAGACAAAATGACAATGAGGAAGAAATTTGAGTCAATTGTGTACAAAGCAAATGAGGGTATGGAATGAAACTGATGAAGAAGTACATCATTTGGAAGGAAAGGGATTGCTTTGTCACGTTTTAATTTGGAGTTTGATAGTCATGACGATTGTATTTTCACCACACCTGCAAACAGACAGTGCCATGAAGATTCATTTTTCGGTTCAGATAAATTTGTTCTTCAAGCCCTGCTTCAAAATGTTCTGGTTAGTACAATTTTGCTTAATTAATACTTTCAATATTGTGAAACATTATGATTAATTGGGGTAATTTCATGTATATGACTCATAATGAATAAATGTACTTAATTGTATTCATTGATTATCAGCAATATTCGTTAAAGTTTTATGTTTACAGAATAAAAAAGTCTTGTTTGTGCCTGTCTTACCGAACTATGTTCTAAAATGGTAAGATCTTTTTGCATCAATTTAGATATTGTGTAGTGTGGAGCATGATGATTTGGAAAGACTTGTTTTCGCATAAAAAACACTAAGAAATGCTGTAAGATATTGTAGTCCTCGGAATGATTTTGGTATTTTTATTATTATAAATCTTGATTTACGATTTTTACTCGAATAGAATAGACTTTAGTTGCAAAGCAATGACATTTTGCATATAGTACTCCAACAAAGATTGTTAAATTCCAAAATGTGGACAGTTTCTACGAATTTAATGAAGTTAAAGCTCTTAATGCTCCAAAGCAATTGAAAATTTCAAGATCTCAATTGAGTACAAAGAAGCTAGCTGACATCTTAGCAACCTTGTTATCGTATAGTAGCGAAGATAATTTGGCACGGAAAAATTTATTAATGACAATGCAAACAAAGCTACGAAATTAAAGTAACAAAGCTACGAAATTAAAGTTTTGTATAGTTTAGAATTATTTGTACATATAGAAGCAATAGCTTTCAGGCCTGTTTTCTTCAACTATTCCATTGAAGATAGTTTGGCTTCTCTTTAATGGTTTGTGAACATGTATATAGATGAAGTCTTGAAGCTCCGTACTGGCGCTTCTATTGCACATTGAATCCTGACCATTAAAGTATAGCTTCTATTGCACATTTCGTAAATTTCAAGCAATTAAAAGTTTAGATCTTTCTCTTACTCTTGCTTATCTTTTATCTTATTTATTTATTTTTTCATCGAAAGATACCACTACAAAAGTTGTTGCTTCTGAAGTTAATCTAAAAAAAACTACTATTTCAAAATCCAAAACAAAAATTAATATTTTGAACTGCTTTCAATATTTTATATCTAAGGTTAACATATCTTCTACTTTTCTTCATATAGTTAGCTCTTTATCTTTATTTTTTTCTTGTCAAATTTCCTTATGCACTAACTAAATGTTTTCTTCACTTCCCAAAAATTTATTCAATGTAATTCTCTCTCATGAATACTTAATACTCAAGTAAGTCAACGCACTAATATCAATTTGAAGAAAATTCAAGCCACGCATTGCATGACCCGAAACTATTACATATATAAAAGAGTTGGGGACTATATTTTGAGCCATATAAAAATGTGCTTTAAAACATTTTGATTTTTAAAATAATGATGTATTTCATTTTTTTTCAAATTACTCTCTTGTTCTAGAGTGTGAACCACATGCTTTATAGTCCAAAGTAACAATAAACAAATTTTGTCAGTTTGACACCCCCACATTATTGCGATAGGTGGATAATTTGCCCAATGCAATTACCTAATCCAAACATACTCAAATAATATCTTGCTGTAACTAAAATATCAAGAGAATAGACGATGCCTAGACAAATTTGACTCATTGCTTATTTAGGGAAAGTTAAAAAAGTTGATAAAAAAAATTCAATCAAAATCAACAATTAATTTTAACTGTATATTTCTTGATATCCACAATTTTTATCAACTTTTCAACCACACATTTTATTAAAGATTTGCCAAACAATTCCTCAATGTCAAAGACAAAAAAATGTTTAGATACAAGTAAGTTTTGAATTGGTTGAATAGTAACTTATGCAATGAAAAAAGACAATGCAGCCTTCCTCGATTCTATTGGGCATCTTTGGGCTCTAAAGGGCTAAAGAAAGATCTCAATGTTACGCGAACATGTCCAATCATTTAACTATTACTAGTTTTCCACCCGTGCAATATACAAGATATGTCATTTTTTAGGTAATATTAATGGGTCAAAGTATCTATTTATTTCTCTCAATAAATCTACAAATTTGATTAATTGTTGCATAAAGGAATGGAGAAAAGAAGTATATATTTTTTATATATGTTGCGTAAAGGAATGGAGAAAAGTAGGAAAAATAGTATAACAATTTATAATTCATAAAAATTATAAAGTGATAATAATTTTATTAGGAATTTTTACGTCCAAAAAGAAAAATAATTGATGCCATACATATAAATTTTTTTAAAGAAAATGATATAAATTATATTGAGAAAATTATCACGACAAAATAATAAATATTAATAAAATATTTGATTTTTTAAAGAAAAAACGAGTTATATGCATTTTTTAATACACACGTTTGATGTACGTTTAATTATTTTCGATATTCATTTAAATCATTCGATGTATCTATGACATAGTTCTCGAAATGAGTTTTCGAGAGAATATCGAAAATTTAT
Source organism: Olea europaea var. sylvestris (assembly GCF_002742605.1). NCBI lineage: Eukaryota > Viridiplantae > Streptophyta > Magnoliopsida > Lamiales > Oleaceae > Olea > Olea europaea. Next base: position 50,455 of record NW_019231542.1, read on the forward strand.
GCATTCGACTACTATACAATCGTCGATAAATTTATAAAGTTCGCTTGGTATCGAAATTCTTAATTTTTTAAATGATGTCTCTTTTTGACATTAAAAAAATTTAAAAGTTTATTATGAAATTTTCTAAATGATGTCAAACATTATTGTCGCGAAAAAATAATAAACATTAATAAAATAATTAAAAAGACGAGTTATACGCATTTTTTAACACACATATTTTATATACATTTAACTATTTTCGATATTCATTTAAATCATTCGATGTATTTACAATATAGTTTTTGAAATGAGTTTCGAAAGAATATAGAAAATTTATGTTAGATATTTATAAAAAAATTAAATTAATCATCCAGTAAAAAAAATAACAAAAAAGAAGAAGAGAGCAATGCTCCGTGATGCACGGAGCCATTTTGCTCCTAGCACCCAAGAGCATTCTAGGAGAATTTTCTTTTCTTTTTTTTCATTGGGTGATACATCATCTTATTTTTTTAAGAAAATGATGTAAATTATATTGAGAAAATTGTCGCGAAAAAATAATAAATATTAATAAAATAATTAATTTTTTTTAAAGAAAAAAGACGAGTTTTATAAATTTTTAACAAACACGTTTGATGTACGTTTAACTATTTTCGATATTCATTTAGATCATTTGATGTGTCTATGACATAGTTCTTGAAATGAGTTTCGAGAAAATATAGAAGATTTATGCATTCAATTATTGTACAACCGTCGATGAATTTATAAAGTTAGCTTGTTATTGAAATTCTTAATTTTTTAAATGATATCTCTTTTGACATTAAAAAAAATCAAAAGTTTATTAAGAAATTTTCTAAATAACGTCAAAAATAATAAACATTAATAAAATAATTATTTTTTTAAGAAAAAATATGAGTTATACGTATTTTTAACACACACGTTTGATGTATATTTAACCATTTTTTATATTCTTTTAGATCATTCGATGTTTTTATGATATAGTTCTTGAAATGAGGTTCGAGATAATATAAGATTTATGATAGATTTTTATAAAAAGTTAAATAAATCACCTAGTGAAAAAAAAAACCAAAAAAAGAACAACTCCACTTCGTGATGCACAGAGCAATTTTGCGCAAGGTAGGAATTTTTTTTTCACTAGGTGATTTATTTAGTTTTTTTATAAATATCAATCATAAATCTTCTATATTATCTCGAAACTCATTTCTATAACTATATCATAAACATATCGAATGATCTAAATGATTATCGAAAATAGTTAAATATACATCAAACATGTGTGTTAAAAAATGCGTATAACTCGTCTTTTTTATTAAAAAAATTTAATTATTTTATTAATGTTTATTATTTTTTCCCGACAATATTCTCAATATAATTTACATTATTTTCTTAAAAAAATATTATGCGGTATAACGTAACTATTTTTTTTTACGTAAAAACTCAAAATACGGCCTGAATGAACATTAATTGGCATATTGCCTATTTTATTTTATTATAGTAGGGATAATAGATAATAGAAATAGATAATAGGGAATGAACATGGAGTTACAGTAAATTACTTGTTTAAGTCAACAATGGAAAGTAAAAAGGCAGTTGCATTAATTTCATTTCTATGGATGAACATTATAAATAATTAAAGCCTCTTTTCAGTGGAAATAATGCTGAACGAGTTTAACTACAGTAGGGAGCCAGTTTAGTGTGAAAGCTTTGTCTTGAAATTAATAGTAATGTTGGCATCCTCTCTTTTAAAGTAAATGGGATAAATAGTAAGATGAACCTAATATTGCAATTTCAATTTTCAAGAGCTAGAAATTTGAATGAAATCCAATCACCAATGCATTTGGAAGTAAATGGGATAAATAGTAAGATGAACCTAATATTGCAATTTCAATTTTCAAGAGGTAGAAATTTGAATGAAATCCAATCACCAATGCATTTGGGTGCACGACATCAAAATGGCCCACTCTCATAAAAGATAAATTAATATAAAATAGATATATCCTTCTTAAATGGGAGTGCTTGTTAAACAACCCCCTGAAAAATGAGAGGGTTGTGCAGTGCCACATAGCCCCCTAATTTTTCGGGGTTGTTCAAATGGATTTCCTCTTATTATATACTTTCCCGTCCCCTTCACCACAATCATAATGAAATTGATGGGGATTATACCATTTATAAATAAAATAATGCTCATTTGGTGGGATTAAGTCATTGTTTGATCCCCATTTTGGAAAAAATAATGAGTTTTGAATAGTAAATTGATAGAGAATGTATGGTTAAAAATTAAAGAAATGTTTTGAATTTACGTGTAATATTATTTTATTAAAGAATGTGTGATTGAAAATGAATTTTTAGAAGAATGAAAATCGAACAAGGGCTAATATTTTAATAAAAAGTAATAAAATATGTTATTGAAAAGTTTGTAGTGAAACTGGTGGTTATGAGAATACATACTATCCGTGAGATTGAGAAATTTAGGGGTGTGAGCCAAAAAATGAACAATTCATTGATCCAATCTAGTCACTGGACAATGAGTGCTTGAGCGTTGTGATCTATTATAAAGTGTGTTTGATTGACTTTATTTTTTTTTGAAAAATATCATTTTTCATCCAAATTCTTACTTTTTGAGTGTCTTATTGACAATTTTTCCATAAAAAATATTTTCGAACTTTTGGTAATGTGAACATTTTTTCATTAAAAACAAGGAAAATATTTTCTATAGGGTAGAGTGATTATTATTTTCCATGTAATTCGCTTTCTCTTATCTCTCTTATTTACTCACCAATAAAAAATTGACGAGTATAATAATTTTTAGATTGAAAATTAAATTAAACAAACACGTTTAATTAATAATTTCAAGGGAAAATTGCATCAACGGTTCTTAACCTTTTTAATTTTTGTAAACTTTATCCTAACCTTCATTTTGTAAAGACCGACTGCCACAACCACATCACAATGTGGGCATTGTCGCTTAAAGGCCGGTGCCACCACTCCAATCAAAATTTACTTTCATAAATCCGTTGAAGCATTATAATAGTTTTGATTTTGATTTTTTGATTTTAAGAGATTCAATTGTGGTTGTTGGGGGAGTTGAGAAGGTTTTTTGATCGATAATGAATGGTGAGTCTTTGCTGTGTTCTGAAATTGTAGAGAGTTTAGAAATTCCAGACAATTTGACATTCATTTCACTCTTGGTTGTAGGTTTTAATTGCGGAGGTTGTTGGTGGTTTGAGATGGTGATAGTAGTATACATTTAGGTGTGGCGTCGCGTGGGTGGCAATGGTGGTCACCGTTCGACTGTGGGTTTGATTTTCGAGTATGATGGTGATAGAGGTTGCCAGGACTGGTAGTGGGTGGTGACAAGGGACATTGTGGTGGTGATGGTGCTAGTGTGGGTATAAGGTGGTGGTGGTGACTGTTTCCGGTAGGTCTTGTCGAGGAAAAAAGAAGAGTTGCAGCTTTGATTGGGGAGGGAGGGGTTGGATGTGGTGCGGAGTATAAGCTGAGGTTATTTTTGTTTTTTATTTTTTTTTATAATTTTGTTTGGTATTTTATAATATGAAATTAACTAAGTTACCATTTCGCCTTTACCGAATTTGGTCAAAATCATTTTTTGGTCAACTAACGGTCAAATGGATGGATTCCATCCATCTGAACTTCACCTGCATATTTATAAAAGGTTAGGGACATTCATTGGTACAAAATAAAGGTTAGAATAAAGTTTGCAAAAATTGAAAATATTTGGGACCGCTACTGCAATTTTCCCTAATTTCAATATAAATAAGTCATAAATAATTGAATTGCCTAAAATTTATTTTCTTCTCATGTAAATCTAAAGCAACCTTACTTTTTCTTCCAAGTTCCATGCATCAAATTCCAACAACATGTGGAATTTGATGCATCTTAGTTAAATCGATTTATCAATTCAATCATCTTTTAAAACTTATACTTTAAGAAATCAAATTAAGCCCTATTTGTCTCTTTCGTCTCAAATTCATTTTTAATCACACGTTTATATGAAAAAATATTTTACACGTAAACTCAATTTTTTTATTTTATTTTATTTTTAGCCATATAATTTTTTTAAAAATTACTATTCTACAAATTATTTTCTCCTAAAAACTCTTTAAAAAGGGGGGAGAAACAGAGGTAATTAACCATTGCTTGATAATCATTATTTTCAAACTTTTTTTTTATATACTCATTTTTAATCACGCGTTCAACCAATAAATTATTTTGTATGTAAATTTAAAATTGTTCCCTATTTTAACAGCACACTTCTCTAAAAATCATTGTTCAAAATTTTATTTCTTTCTAATATTGATTGTCAAATATGGTTTAACGTCTCGTCGTGCGTAATGCAGTAATCACCATTTATAAATAATGAAACTTTTAAATCTTATTCCAAATAAGTGAATAATTATAGTATTTTGAACGGTGAATCAACCTTGAGACAGCAGACACGTGAATGTTGACTTATAAATCGTTATCAAGGTCATTTTCATAGAATATATTACTACACGTTATGAATGTTGTATTAAGCCTCAGTTTGTTTAGGATTAAAATTTTAATTTAAAATTAATATTAAATTTTAACCACGCATTTTATGAGATTCACAATTTTTCAATCACACATTTCAAAAATTTCTATAAAAAATCTAACATTAGTTTTCACCAAACATCCTCTAAATTAGATAAATTAAAATAACCCTATCTAACATTCTTGCAACGTTAGATATAAATTAGCCTCTATTTGTTATCCCCTTACTTTACATTAATTTTCATTATTTTTTCTACAATATTTATTTTTAACCACACATTATTCATTAAAAAATATTACACGCAAATAATTTTTTTCTTCTCTTTAAACCACACATTCTCCATTAATCACTATTCTATAATATATTTTTTTCAAATTAATTGGGCTCAAACAGAACTTTAGTATTCGGATTAAATTATTTAGTGGTGTCATTGGCTCACTACCTCCACACTAAATTTAAAATTCAAGATTTTGCAATAGATTTTTAATATCCTACGCAAGATTTTGAAATAAAAATTCCTTATAATATTTAATTTTGCCCCCACAATTAAAATTTTGTAAAATTTGCCCCAATGACTAGTCTCTTGACTCCGCCCTCGAGTGGTGCTTATCCATCTGTGTTCGTCTGTATAAAATAAATAAGTTATATGGGATAGATTTAAGCAATATATTTATTCACCAATCTCTAAATCAAGAAAAGATTACTTGAATTGAATTGCAAAAATTTATTCACAAGTGAATAAAAACTAAGAATTTCACTTGTAAGTTAAAATAACCTGTTACTATATAATCATTAAATGCAAACTTATTATTAAAATTTCTTATAAGTACAAAATTTATGTGAGTAAAAAAAAATTACTTCCAAGTAAAAATGAACTTATAAGTTATAAAACTGCTTATATAAGTAGAAAATCAGTTGTAAGTTAAAAATAAGTAAAATATGTACCGATAAGTAAAAAATCACTTATAAGATAACAATTAACTTATATATAAAAAAATCTCATAAGTAAAAAATCTACTTTTACAAAAAATTGAATCAGTAAAAAAAGTATTTTATAACCAAAAAATTTCTTATAATTACAAAAATCACTAATAATTATAAATTTTAACTTGAAAGTAAAATTCATATATAAATAAAAATTATTCATAAGTTAATAAAAAATTTCATACAAGAAATTATTAATATAAAAAATCAGTCCATAAGTTGCCAAAAAATATCGTTACTTTTATTGTCTTCTAATGTGGTATAACATCGAACGTCGTATTAGAACAATTGTTCATAAACCACCTTATCACAGCTTCCTAATCATATCCTCTTGATCGTATTCAACCTAATCCACTACAATGTTCCAAACTTTTCCATAGCGAGTTAATTGTTCTCTGAAATAGCTTTAGACAAAGTCATTTGTTCAAGTTTCTAATATGAAATTGTTGTTGTATTCGATCTATTTATGAAGAAAATTTGTGATTACCATGCATAATTCAAATTGTTTCTTTAGGACAAAAATTTAATTAGTCCATACATAAGTAGATAGAATATAAAATTTACATGTAACAAGTGATCCAAGTACTTATAAATTATTTTTAGACGAGTGGAAGCTAGAACGTTGAATGAATTACCCATAAAATTTTAACCATACCCTGAGGGGTAATTTAGTAGTTAGGCATTGAATTTGCTATCTAATGGTCACCGTTTGAGTCTTCTTAGTGTTATTGAGGTGAGTGTCATGCCGTAAATTTCACGATTCCATGAGATTAGTGGAAGTGCACGTAAACTGGTCCCAACGCCCATGATCATTAAAAAAATAAAAAAAATTTAACCATCAACATTTTCAATTCACCCATGTTTAACATTTTCGATATATGCTTGTCGTTGAATGATAATGATATATCTTTTTCATTAACACTCCAATAATTAACCCAAAAAAAATAAGAAAATAAAACAATTTAACCATCAACATTTTCCATTCACCCATCTATAATATTTTCGATATATGCTCGTCGTTGAATGATAATGATATATCTTTTTCATTAGCACTCCAATAATTAACCCAAAAAAAAATAAGAATAAAACTACTTTAATAGAATTATTTAACAAAAAGTTTGACATATTTTAACGTGATAGTAAATAATTGGGTGAAAAAGTAGACTATTCTTTAAATCGTTCAATGATGAAATGCTACGTAACATCACATCAAACTTTATATCAATTTAATGTTAACGTAACATGATTGAAAAAAAAACGTGATTCACAAAAATGATTCACAGAAAAGAAAGTGGCATCAAACGCGAGTAGGTTAAGAATTCTGTACTCACGCGCGTAGTGATAAGACGTGAAAATGAATGCAGCAAGCCGCGGACCTCCCAGCACTCCATTTTCTACCTTTAAATACATCCGTTCATCTCCCATTGATTCACAATTTTACAGGGTGGAAAAAAAAAAAAAATCCTCCAAAATCACCGACGTATGCGTATGCACGCACGCATAAATCTGTGTCTCTTTTGGAGAAATTAGTTTATAGTTAAAAAATGGCGAGTGGAAGAGTAGATCTGGACGGAAATCCCATAAAGCCTATTACTATTTGCATGATTGGTGCCGGCGGCTTCATCGGCTCGCACCTTTGTGAGAAGCTCATGAACGAGACGCCACACAGGGTGCTTGCTGTTGACGTGTATAATGATAAGATCAAGCAATTGCTGGAGCCTTCTGGCTCGGGTGAGCTCTCTTGGGCCGATCGCATCCAGTTCCACCGACTCAATATCAAGAACGATTCTCGCCTCGAAGGTCTAATCAAGATGGCAGATCTTGTAATCCTCCAACTTTTTTTTTTATCTTTTTATTGAATAAAATCCTGCATTTTTATTTTCTTACTGCATGAAATTTCGGATCTAGATATGAGGTTCCATGGCTTTATTTGCAATTTCTTCTGCTATTTTTTGATTTTTATTCGTATTTTTCACATTGGATTAATTTTTTCTTCTTCGAAATTTCGAACTTTCACACTGGAGCATTTTCACATTGAATTGAGATATTCGTAATTGAGTTTTTACTAATTTAATTCCGAACTTTCTTATATATCAGGAACATTAGTGGAAATTCTAGGTCTTTAGAGATCTAAAATTTCGTATTGTTTTCTTCATTTTGACATGTAGTTTGATATCTGAACCTTTTTTTTTTGGGTTCTATTTCCGGTCATTTTCTACACACAAGGTCCACTTTGGATATTTTATATTAACTTTGGAAAATCTTTTTACTGTGGAATTTTAATTCCTTTAGAGCTGTAATAGCGTGCTTGTTGAGCTTGAAATCCTTCATGGATTGTCGGTGAGACTGACTTGGATGCGAATCTTGTCTATTTCTTGTGACGTAGACAATAAATCTTGCGGCGATCTGCACTCCAGCGGATTATAACACACGTCCTCTGGATACAATCTACAGCAATTTCATTGATGCTCTCCCAGTGGTATGTGTTTACTCTTTAACATAAAGATTGTAGAAGACTTGGTTAGTGTTCACTTTTGAAATTGATGTATGATGTTATATTGGTTTGTGGAATTAGGTGAAGTACTGTTCGGAAAATAGCAAGCGTCTTATACACTTCTCCACTTGCGAAGTGTATGGGAAAACAATTGGTTGCTTCTTGCCGAAAGATAGTCCATTGCGCCAGGTAGTCTTTGCTTTCCTTTTTATTTCTCAAAACTTTCTCGTGTGGAGTCCAGATCTGTGTTTTTCTTCATCATTTATCTTTCTCACACTATTAGAATTTTTTCCATTTCCATTTTCCCTTTTGACTTCTGTGACTAATTTCTGAGAATGGAATTAATTAAATTTGAAGAGGACTAGTTTTTTGTGCAGTCTCAGTAGCTATCATGTGATATGTAGGTACCAATACTCGCACAAACAGTTATGTTTTCACCTTCTCCACGGCACATTAAATTAATCTTGCTACGAGTAGATAAGCTCCATGTTTAGTAGCCCTTTTCCGGTTTCCACAGACCAATATTTTATAAACAGGTGACTGTTTCTTTTCTGGGTAAGAGATTGTTTACGTATTTATTGAGACCATGTTTGGCTTCCATTAAATTAAATTTCATTGTTTCTTTCCTATTTTCAATCACACAATCTTCTACTAAATAATATTACATGTAAATCGAAAACTTTTCCTTCTTTTTCAACCACTCATTTTTCAAGAAAATACTATTCCACCCATTTTCATTTGAAAAAATGGGGGCCAAAAGGGGGCTGATTCAAAGCGTCCACAGTGAACCTTATGGATACTAGCTCGTTGAGATTATTGAAATAATAATATATTGGATGCGCATCATTTTCAACATTTATGGAAATGGTACGAGAATATCTTGAATTTCATATGTATATTTTTATCAAGTTCTTACTTTGCCAATCTATGAAAGTACAATATGATATATTGCTCTACTAAAGTGTAAAGAGCTCTGTGATTTGATGATTCCATATAGTACACTTTTAAAAATTAGGAGCTCGGCAATTTCAAATAGTATTCTTTTTCTTATTTTGTTCATTGAACTAGTAAATTTTATAATTAATTAAGAATAATTGAAATTTATGTGAGATTGAGAAGGAAATGGGGATAAGTTGATGATTCATAAGTGAAATGAATAATAAAATAAAAGTTGTGTCCACTGTAGTTTGAGTGCTGGACCATCTTCCTTTGCTTGCATGCTTCTTTTGTTTGTTTTCTTGTAACACTTGATAAGTTGCTAGACATGAACACTGCATTACACATTTTCCCTTGATTAGTCACAACTGTCCTCATGTGTTATTTTCCCCTGCTTCAGTGAGCTGTCTTAGACATACTTGTTTTACTTTGATCATGGCATCTAGGAGGGATTGGACCTTTTCTGTTTATACCCTGTCCTGTACCAGGTTTCTTCTGGTATTGCCTCTTTAGATAATATTTTTACAGTGAAATGCCAGACATAAACAGTATAGGACATATGCATTGATTTTTCATTGAAGGCCTCGAATGCCAACTCTACAAATCAGAGCAAGAAATTGCGTACTGTTTTGCAAGTTGTCAGCAAAGGATTCCTCAATCAATATTAACTATTCTTTTAGTACAATTTTGTTGAAAATCTTCTGAATCATCGCTCGTCATCATGCTTCAGGATCCTGCATATTATGTACTTAAGGAAGATGACTCTCCTTGCATTTTTGGTCCAATTGAGAAGCAGAGATGGTCATACGCATGTGCAAAGCAATTGATTGAAAGACTGATTTATGGTAAGCGAACCTAAATTCATAGAACTTGTTGTTTCAGTAAGGGAATCTGCATTAATTATTCCTCACTTTAAACCACAGCTGAGGGTGCTGAGAATGGTCTTGAGTTTACCATAGTAAGGCCTTTCAACTGGATTGGTCCCAGAATGGATTTCATACCCGGAATTGATGGTCCCAGTGAAGGCGTTCCAAGAGTTCTTGCCTGCTTTAGCAATGTAAGTTAATTTCTGACTTGCAGAACTGAATTCACGTCCAATGATTTGCACGCATCTTACTTTCTTTTTGGTATTCCTCGTGTTTTTTCAGAATCTCCTACGCCGCGAACCACTCAAGCTTGTAGATGGTGGCCAATCACAGAGAACCTTTATCTATATAAAGGATGCTATTGAAGCTGTTCTATTGATGATTGTACGTCTAATTTTTCCCTTAGCATTTCTGTTTTGACTTCAGCTCGTGAAATTAGGAGCTGATCGCTAGATTTTACTCAGGAAAATCCAGCCAGGGCTAATTGTCAAATATTCAACGTGGGAAACCCTAACAATGAAGTTACAGTGAGGCAGCTTGCTGAAATGATGACACAGGTGATTTGAATATCAATTATATTTGAAATGTATTTTATTCACGAATCAATTTGTAATTTTTTCTTTGCTATTCTCTATATGTATTTTCTGAACATAACTTTTGTCCATGTACTCGCAGGTTTACTCAAAGGTTAGTGGAGAATCATCAATAGAAACGCCTACAGTCGATGTTAGCTCCAAAGAGTTTTACGGTGAAGGATATGATGATAGTGACAAGAGAATCCCAGACATGACTATAATCAACAGACAACTTGGTAATGATTTGTTCTAGAAACACTTTTATTGATTAGAGCCTTGGCAAATTCTTATTTTAAGCCCTTTTTTGAGCCACATTATTTTTATAAGAATGCATTTTTAAATATTGAAAAATGTGTGGTTAAAATATAGCTTTCATTTGGCCTCCATTCTCTTTCATTTTTCCCCCTCTTATTTTCAACCATACAATCTTCCATAAGATAATATTACATTGTTTGAGCCACATTCTTTTGATAAGAATGAATTTTTGAATAGTATATTGATGGAAAATGTGTGGTTAAAAATAAGGAAAAAATTTGGATTTGGCTGAAAACTTTTCATTCTTTTTCAACTACACTTTAAAAAAAAAAAAAAAAAAACTATTCCAAACGTTACAATTTGAAAAAAAGGGGGCCAAAACGGTGGTATAAGGAAAAGTTTTGAATTTTCGTGAAATATTATTTCATTGAAGAACGTGTGGTTGAAATGATGTCAAATTACTGTTTAAAAAAAAAAAATATTATTTGAAAGAATGCGAATCAGATAGGGCCTAAATTCCAATCATGATATTTGCAGGATGGAATCCAAAGACATCTCTTTGGGACTTGCTCGAGTCGACTCTTACTTACCAACACAGAACATATGCGGAGGCTATCAAGAAGGCTATTTCAAAGCCCGTTGCAAGTTAGCAAAAAATAAAAAAATGAAAAATGCTTCGTTTTCTTAGTATGATGTGCAATTGGTGCGCCTTTAAATTCTGTATTGTATGGTTCCTTCTTGTATACGCGGTATCACTTTTTGTCTTTTATCACTACTAGTTCACAGCTTGCGGTTGTGGGGGATCTTGTGTCTAATATATTTCACTGAGCGGTACTCCATTTGGGGTTACTTTGTTGTATTTTACAAGGAAAGACAGCCTAGATAAATAGAGTTTGTTGAAAGATCATCAAAACGATAGATAAATATACAAAACTGTGAGCTAAAAGAACTGAAAAGAATGTTGTATTCTTTAGCCACCCATTATAATGATGCCCTCGTTTAAATTTCATTATATTTCATTTTTCTTTCTTCTATTTTTAACTATACAATCTTTTATAAAATAATATTACATGTAAATTGAAAATTTTTCTTTCTTTTTCAACAACAAATTAAAAAAATATTATTTCACCTATTTTCATTTTCAAAAAATGGGCCCAAATGGAGGCTGTATGATGAGTTTTCCTTAATGAAAGCAATTTTAATTTGTGATGAAGATTGCATGATTTTTACAAGTTCAACTTGTAAAGATCGTACTTCAAAACAAAAATGAGTCTCGATAAAATTGAGGTGTACGTTCTCATGAATTTACGCAACAGTTAAATAAATGATTGACATTTTCTTTGAATTATACGACTATAATAAAAAATTTAAAACTAAGCATATTTTAAAAAAAATTACATAATGATTTATATATAGATGAAGCGTCATTTAAGTGAGGATTTTTTGGTTGGAGAAATTTTAACTCAATCATATTTCATGTATATGTAATTCACTATGTGAATATATTATATACATGTAGAACAATTGTATAATTAATATTATATGTATATCTATCAAAGTATGTAAATAAAAATAAACTATTTATAGCCCTCGTTTGATATTAATTTTTCACCCAAAATATTGATTTATTGATCGTTATTTAACTATTTTAATTTTCATTTTTTACATCCTCACTCCCAAGTAAGAATCACTTTTTTCTCTAACGATAAAAAAATCAATTCTCATAATCACTATCAAACAAGTCCGTAAACTTGTATCAAAGTACATGACAACAACTTTGAAGATACATGGCGCAATTTTGCTATGAAAAATTCTTCAAGTACAGAAAAAATTTGCCAAATTTTTGAATTCTCCCTCACATGAGAGTGGGGCTCGTGTATAAAATATTGAAAATTTTTTTTTTCCACCTTTAAATGTGAGTGTTCGATAGGTACAGGGACCTATAGCAAGGTTGTTTTCCCTGTACCTATAGCAAGGTTGTTTTGCTATTCCTTCATCTTTTGTTTTTGCTTTTTTTTTTTTTTTTTTAAAAGCACCGAACTTTTTCTAGAACAGAAAATTGCCTTTTTGAGGTGACTATCAGTATCATGGGTCATTATTAGGCCAAGGCTCGAAGCTCTCTTAACCGGGTCTACCCATGAACCCGAAACCCTTCAATTCAACGGACCCGGGTCCACCAATACGACGACCCAGACCAGAGAGAAAAAGGAAGACTGCAATTAATTAATTGATTTTCAAAAGAGAATAGTAAATGAAAAATAAATACTGCTAAATTAAAGTCGCCTTCCTCCGCTGTCCGACGGCTTTTGCATTTTCTCTCTCTAGATCACACCCTCATCTCGCCACTCTCTGCATATACAAACAGCCATCTATATATAGATACACTCACACACTTTATTACGTATAAATTATGCAGTCAACAGTTTGAAGGTGGAATTTTTGAATTTGACTGAGATCTGTTGTGGTAAATTGAGGGCCGTTGGATCTGGGGGTTTGTGACTCATCTCTCGGGCTTTGGATCTAAGACAGATTGAGGATGGCGTTGTCAGGGATGAGAGGGTTGTCGGTGTTCATAAGCGATATTCGGAATTGTCAGAACAAAGAGCAGGAGCGCCTCCGCGTCGATAAAGAGCTCGGAAACATCCGCACTCGCTTCAAAAACGAAAAGGCATGCACTTAATTAGATATGCATATACGTATGTGTATATATGGATTGCTAAGTTAAAGGGGTGGTTGATTTTCTTTTTTCTTGTTAGTTGTAGAATTAAATGCAATTTGTGCTTTTGCAATCTGATATGACTTGTGAGCTGTAGACGATGAATTTTGTCTCACCTTCTTGGGATATTGTTGTTAATTCAAGTGTAAGGAAGTTGTGCTGTTAATTACCGAGGTTTGTTTCCCTAGGGGTTTTAGAACAGAGATATGCAGCGACGAAAAGATCAATGACAAGTTAAATTATGTCCACGGGGCATTCGGTGAATCAATTGTGTGAACTGAATAAGATAAATTGTTGGATGAGCACTGTTACTCTTTTGATTATATTTTGTAGTAATGGATTTGTTTCGAGCTGAGTTGAATGTTCTAGAAAAAGGATGTATGAGAATATTAGGCTTAGTACCATGGAATATTTGTTCTCGTAAATTTCTCTGGTGTATATGACAATTGGGCTAATGAGGTGGGACCAAGTTCATGTTGAACTTTCAATGCAATCATGTGCATAATACTTCAATGTTGATGCAAGATGAACCTATGTGAGCTCAATAAAAAATTATTATCTTCAAGAAAAATGATATGCTCAACAAAAATTTGTTATCTTTAATGCAAATTAGTATGTGAAGAATAATAAAGGCAGAATGATTATCAATGTTATTCGGGATGGCTAGATAAGTAAATTTGTGATAAAGATGCAGAGTCGGTGGCTGTACGAGTATAGGTTGAGCGCATGGATTAGGGTTGGACTAGGTCATATCAGTTAATATTATGCGAGTATATATTGTTCCAGCATATGTAAAAAGTGGCTGTTTTAACCTAGGATACAGAGAATCTTTATGATGAATACCAAACAGATTCAGAATTAGAAATCACAAACTATGGTTGCGGAGTCACACCTTTGAAAATTTATGAAACATCAGGGTGTGTTTGTTTCCAAAGAGAAAAACCGATGGTAAAATGAACTCCAGTGAAGGATTATTTTTCTTAGTGAAATCAATACCTCTTGCTGTGCTTATGGCTCATGCTACTGAATTTCTTGAAAGAATTGTCATGTTTTAAATTTTATTTTATTATTGTTATATATTTGCTTTTCGCATTTCTCCTTGAAAAAAACCGAGATCTAGTTAGATGTTTGAAGTTTCCACAAGATATTGACCAACAAATCGTCGATGGTCCTAGAAAGCCCTCTTTCACATCCGTATTACAGCGACTTTTTAGACCATAATCTTTAAGTTAGCCGATGATAACAGCTATAGATGGTTTATCTTTTAAAAAGTTGATAATCACAGTCAATTTCCAAGGTCTCTTGAGCTGTACGGTTGTTTAGAGAAGGTGTCTCAAACTCTTGTATAGAGACCATCCTCATGGAAGCTTTCACTGAATGCCCAAAGCTTATGCGCTTAAGTGCTACTATTAAGGTTTACGTCTCAAGGTTAATCCTAGGAGCGACCAAGGTTTAACCCTTTTATCTTGCCTTTTCTGCACATTTTATTGCCAATATAATATTTGGCTATTATTTTATAACCTATCTAGTATTTTACGTTTTTCATTTTATTTTGTTTCTTCTGCCTTCACGTGGAAAGGAAAGAGGATGGAGAAGGCACCATTGCAAGTTGACAAGGATGATAAAGGTTTAAGCCTCTGTTTGGAAAGAAATTATAAATGATTTATCAATCAATCCAGTCAAATTTTCTACCCCAACATACAGCTGCAACATTGTCGTCCTACTGTTGAACCTTTTATCGACGTACCATTTTTGCCCCTAAACCATGCATGTGTCATGGAATTGAATTAGGGGCAGAGTGGTAATTACACAAAAAGCAAATGTACGCCAGATGCAATTTGGAACAAAATTTTGTAACTTTTGGTCAAATGCAGACATGGGTGTTAGCCTTTCAACAACTGTGCCTCACTATATGGCCCCTCTACATGTACGGTTTATAATTCATTTATAAATTTGCTGTTTCCAAACAGAGGCTAAGTAACTAGAAGACACTGATAATGATAAAGAGGATTATAGAGGAATCAAACATAAACTTACTCTGATAATGATAATGGCAATGTTGTGCACCTTGCAGTTTCTTGTCTTTTTGACTCATTCCTTCATTTATGTAAATGTGAATCGACGGAATGTCAAGGATAATATTAGTCAATTTCTTGGGAATGAAGGGGTTAATATTGTCCATGGTCTTAACACTTAACACTTGCCATTCTTCATTCTCGACCATTACCCTGAACAAATACTGCATCTTTGGGTAGTATCATTATCTGCGCTGATGGAGAATTTTTGGAAACTTCAAAATGTGCTTATTAGAATGTGAATTCGCAAGTTTCAGATATTCGGTGTATGGATTACTGGTTGCAATGATTACAATAGTGGCAAAGACAATATTTGCCTTCTGTCCCATTTTTATAGAAATTTGACTTATTTGATCAAACTGGATTTTCCATAAAGCACTATTTCGCAGGTAAATGTCTTGTTTTCTAATATTTGAATCTTTGAGGCTGTATCTCTTGTGATACTTTATTGTGTTTGTGCTGTTATGTAAAATTATACAAATTCAGTATAAATTAGTTTTGTGAAAAGAAATCTGCTTTATCGAAATAGTAATACGAAGTCTATTATACAAATTTGTGAATTTTTGCCGTCTTTACCTATTATCTCTTCAAAACTTTTCTTTTATTAACCATAATTAATGGTAGATATCTTGATTGATCAGAAACTTTATATGGTTTTACTATGGGTTTAATTATCTAGGGAGCCATTTCCCTACACGAGGACGTCATTTGATTTGATAGAAAGAATAAGGCATTTAAAGCCCTAAGTTATGGATAAATTACTGCTGTAAACAATTTCCCTAATTATGCACACTCTAAATTCCAATAATGACTTAAAAACTACAATATCTATTATCGTGTGCAAGAATTTTCACTCTCCTTTTTGCTGTAAGTTCTATTTGTCAGAATGAAATTTCTGGAGTCTGTATTCATAATTGTTTTATGAAATGTGTCTTCCTAATATTAGCAGCAATACTGACTAGTTCACCTAAAGCATTTCTGTCATAGTTTTGCATTTATTCTTGATTTGTTGACCTAATGTATGTTGGACACATTTTCATTTACTTTTTGTTTTTAAATCTAAAATGTTGTCCTCATAACACTCATTCTGATAATTGCATGACTACTGCTTGTCAAATCCATACAGGCTTCCACACCTTATGAAAAGAAGAAATATGTCTGGAAGATTCTTTACATTTATATGCTGGGTTATGACGTGGACTTTGGTCATATGGAAGCTGTTTCTTTGATATCTGCTCCAAAGTATCCTGAAAAGCAGGTAATATGTGCATTCAATTTTTCCAATTTTCCTATTTGTTCTAATTTCTTTTCAACGTCGTGTTGACAGGTAGAAGCCCATACTATAGTAGTTTGCTCTATGAATGCAAGTTTATATATGCATGTTCCGTATCTAAATTGCCTAGAGGCATACGTCTTGACAATAAATTATTCAGTAGTGCTGTCAATTCATTTACTTCATATGAAAAGAAAATTATGAGAATGGACTTCGAAAGTTGAATTCGGAAATTGAGAGGTCTGTGCACCCGGCGTTCTTAGTGGTTTAAACATCATTTTGTAGTCTATTACTATTGAAGGGATTAAAGGCAAAAGATTTCATCTTTCAGCAATTCATTTATTTTAACTTTTGACATTGCACTTGTTGTGCATGTGGCTCATATAGAGTGGAACACAGGTTCTGGCACACCGTCGAACCACGTAAAATTCTTGTGTTGATTTTCGTTTTCATCTTTTTAATATTGCGCATAAAATCCAACAGCACTGCATTCTATGCTGTTTTCACATCCAACATAGTTGAAAAGTAGAAGGATTTTATGGAACAGTTAGCGAAAAAGCAGTTCCAATCTCTAGCAATGCGACAAATTTAGAACAAAGAATGGAACATAGTAAATGGAGTCCTGGAAACTGGTCATTGAAATGGAATTTGGGTTTTGAATACCTCTTTACATGTCTTGCAAACAGGCTGTCTCCATGATTTACTATAATTAAAAGACAATTTTGAGTATAATAAGATTAAATTTAAGACCTTGCCACATAGCTTTCAACTAGGCCGACCGCATAACTTTACCATACGTGAAGGTACTTCTTTGGTAATCCATGGATACACTTGCCCAGTCTCTCCGGTGGGCAATGATAATCCTTTGTGGCTCCGATGATGACTAGATCAACGCATTATTTTTGGAACAACTCACGACGAGGACTATCCATGCCATCCGGGTTGAAGCGCTTCTGACCTTAGCCTAGCCCTTCCTACAGGCGAGAATGTAGGGCATGGGAAGCAGAATGCCGAGACATTCTTATCTTGTCTCATACGGGTGCAAACCAAAGGAAAGGGGGTTGAGGCAGAAGAACTGTTAGTCGAGCAAATTGTAAGTGTAATAATATTAAGATAACTTGAACAACTGGGTTATCTACAAAATTCCTTCTTGCTTGAACGCCGTTGTACGTAATCTTGCATTAATACTACCAGTTTTCTTAAAACTGAATTGTAGGATCTTGGTTGACACACACTGCATTTATGTAAAATGGTTCCTTACCTAATGTACTCTTGAACTGGAAATACTGTACAGAGATAACTGATACATTTTAGCGAGACTTAATTTTAGTCTGCTATAAGAACCTAGGTACGATTATAGAAGACATTTGCATTTTTCTTGTGTTTATTACAATCTATGCAATTCATTGCTAGTCTATATGCTATATGCAATGACATAAAGAAATATGTTAGATTTTATGTGCAATAATAAAGGGATGAAAGAGAGAAATCAATACAAGTGAGCGAAGTGGAGATATTTTATTCAGTATGAATAACAGGGTTACATTATTAGTATTTTCACTAACCCTACCCAAGTGAAGTCCATACAAGAATTGAAAGTTCGTACAAGAAAATTTCCCTGTATTGTACCACTCTATATGAGTTACACGCACAACAATCTCCACTTTGGCGAATATAAACATTGAAAAACATAATTTGGAAAATAACACAATCTAGGACCAATGGGTTGGGACACGTCCTCTCTAACACTTAGGGATGTTAATTAAGTTCAAGCAATGCTTGAACCTATCTATTGTGATTGACTTTGTCAACATGTCTGGTGCATTCCTTGAGGTATGCACTTTAACAATAGTTCTCGTGAAGTGACCCTCTTATTTTGTGAAATTTCACATCAATGTGCTTGGTTCTTGCACGATAAATTTGATTCTTTGCAGAGAAGATGACGCTTTGACTATCATAATACAACTTCATTCTATCTTTCTTGATTTCTGATTAAGCTTGGTTCTCCGATCATTAGATACATGCACATAAATGACTTCATTACCTGTACAAATTCTCTGCAACTTTCCCAACTAGTGCTGCTCGTGGTGATCTGTTTATGACATAACATTTCACGTTAACCGTTTCTGCCCAAAAACTCTTTGGAAGCCTTGCATTTAGCCTCAAACATCTTTGCCCGTTCTGCAATTGTTCTGTTCATCTTCTTTGCTACACCATTCTGCTGTGGTGTGTTGCGAACCATATTTGTCGTTGAATATTGTACTCCTCACAAATTTTCAGAAATTGTGAATTTGTGTACTCTTTACTGTTGTGTGTCACGAGGACTTCTGCTTTCCACAATCTAAACTTGACAAACGCTTCAGACTTGTAATTTATGAAATATACTCGAACTGATTTGGAGAAGTCATCAATGAAATTAATGAAATACTGAGGTCCACCTTTAGACAACTTTCCACCGATCCACAAACATTAGAATGCACATAATCAAGAATTCTCTCTGTCTTGTGCTCTCTTATTTTGAACTGTACTCTGGACTGTTTTTCAAATACACAGCACTTGCAGAATATCTAGCTTGCATGATTTTATCCCCTTCAACAAATTCCTTTTGTGAAGCTCCACGTTCTCCTATACGCCCCAGTCCTAATGTGCTAAAGGAGAGTGTCATCTGACGTAGATTCTGTTGGAGAAACTCTACCTACAACTGTATTCCCAAGTATTTTGTAGATATTCCTTGCCAATTTCTAACCATTCATCACAATGTTAATGATAGCTACTTTTGTCACAATCAAGGCCCCACACTCCGACTTCTAAGAATAGATATTGGTTTTTAAAATGCCCTAAGAAATTAGGTTCTTTTTCAACTTTGGTACATGCCTAACATCCTCCAAGATCCTCATCACACCATTGAACATTTTAAATTTTTCGGACCCCATTTCAGTGACCTTGCATGATGCATTATTACCCATCAGAATAAATCCAAAATTACCTGAATGATCTCGGTGAGGACACATGTTATGAACAGGCTGCATCAAGTACCTTGGAGTTATTTAATTTGTCAGAATTACCTGCGGAGATTGATAGCATTTTCCATCTCCATAATTCAAGTTTCCTTCTACAACACTAGCTGAGTTTGAGGATCCATCACCTTTCCTTACCTTACTTCTTATTCGGACAGTCCTTCTTAAAGTGACCCATGTGATGGCACTTGTAGCACTTAACATTTTTCTTATTTTGGTTCCTGAATTTTGATCTCGTATTCCCTTTGTAAGATCCACCCCTATCCTTCTCTTTCTCACGATCTTGATAGCCTTTAACGATCAACTTTTCATCTTGTGCATTTTTGCCAGTACTCTGCTTTGGCTGGTTGTAGGCCAACAGGGCTGATGTGATTTATTTAATTCGAGAATATATTTACCGCACGTCAACGTGGTCACTAGTTGGTCTATGGAGGAAGAAAGCACAACAATATCATTGTCTTGTCTTCGTGATCGAACTTGATTTCAAGGCGTAACAAATCACTTATAATTTGATTGAATCATTGGTAGTTGAATCAGATTTGTACCTTCTAGCATCTTGAGGCTGTACAGTCGCTGCTTCAGATGCAGTTTGTTTGTGAGAGACTTCGACGTATAACGAATCTCCAATTTTAGTCAAACCTCCGCCCGAGTCTTAACGTTGATGACGTGATACATGATCTCATCCGCCAAATAGAGCTGAATTGTATCAACCGCTCGTGCCTCGAGCTCTTCCGAATCGGCATTTGACGTACCCTCTGGCTTTTTTCCAGATAGCGCTTTCATCATACCTTGTTGTGCCAACAAATTCTTCACCCTTCACTGTCATAATCTCAAATTTCTAGTTCCGTCGAACTTCACATTTAGTTTTGCAATTGAAGAACTTGCCGTCTAGACCTGGAGATATGAACCAGTTGTTAGATTTTGTGTGCAATAATAAAGAGATGAAAGAGAAATCAATACAAGTATTTACGTGGTTCGACGATGTGCCTGCGTCCACGAGGAACAAAGCAAAAATATCTTATTCAGCATAAATAATAGGGTTATATCATTAGTATTTATATTAACTCTAGCTCAAACCAAACTCACACAAGACTTTAAGGTCCGTACAAGAAAATAATTCTGTATCACATCGGCCTATTAGATCCAATCAACCCGTCTTCCACTCTATATGAGTCACATACACAACAAAATAAGATATTGGGTCCATTGTCCCCTCAATACCTAGAACTACTTCTTTCAATAGCTAGTGTGGACCTAAGTGAAACTTAATGTAAACTATTGTTTCTATGTGCTTAATGGCAAATCAGGCATTCCAGTATGCTGTAGGCTTTGAGATTGAATTATTAAGGTGTAAAGCTGTGAAGTAGAAAGATGGTTTTCTGTGTTGGTTGTCGTGTTACAGAAGCGACATAAGGAGTTACCTTAATTACATTTATATACGAAAAACTAGTCTGTTGACATTTCTGTTCATTTATATACACTACCTTCTGTATACTGTCCTTGTTTCCATTGCTATCTTGGTGCCAATTCCAGCAAATGATGACGCTACATCTTCAACTACTAGTTTTTTAATTAGCCTGTTAAGTGTTAATATCGAATTAGCTAGGAATATTGGTGGAAGATGACTACGAAGACTCAGAGGGTGAGCGAGTATCTAAAGGATGGGAAGTTTAGGTGTGGGGAACTTCATTTGTACATTTCTGTCCAATCTTTCTTTTGAGGATGCAGTGATGAATTTTTCCAGCCAATGGTAACTCCAAATGTAACATGTATGACTATATGTGAATACAATTATAGATGATTGGATCAATCTACTGACTTTGATGCATTGGACACTATTTATTTCTTGCTGATATATGGTAGTACATGATACTTTCCAGTCTTATTTTGGCTTGAATGAGGATATGAACTTCAACTTATTTAATAACTTTCTCTTGCTTCGATTGGCTACAGGTTGGCTATATAGTGACATCATGTTTGCTCAATGAGAATCATGATTTTTTGAGATTAGCAATTAATGCTGTGCGCAATGATATTATTGGACGCAATGAGACTTTTCAATGTCTAGCTTTGACTTTGGTATGATAATGTATCTCCCCTCTTAGATGTTTATCAGTATTAGTTTTGTGTAAGCATATTAATTTGGTAGTATGTTTATTTGATTATTTCTACATGTTATAAATACTGAAAATTTGGTGTGGTTGTTACCTTCAGTCGATCCAATCTCACTTCTATCTTTTCAGGTTGGAAATATTGGGGGCCGAGAGTTTGCAGAATCACTTGCTGCTGATGTTCAAAAATTACTTGTAAAAGAACATTTTTTTTCCTCCTTTCTTTCATTTCTCGTTTTAAATAGATTTTGGTAGGCATTAGCAGCTCTCAATTATGCTAATAGTTTTATTGCTTCAGATCTCAAGTAGCTGTAGGCCACTTGTGAGGAAGAAGGCTGCGCTGTGTCTTCTTCGCCTCTATAGAAAAAACCCTGATGTGGTGAATGTGGATGGCTGGTAATGAACTTATCTACAATCTACATTCTGTGGTAATTTTGACGGAAAAAATAATTCTTGCACGATTAAGTCGTCTTTCTCGTGTTCCAGGTCAGATCGGATGGCACAACTATTAGACGAACGAGATTTTGGTGTCCTGACGTCCTCTATGAGTCTTCTGGTTGCTTTGGTGTCAAATAATCATGAGGCATATTGGAGTTGTCTTCCTAAGTGTGTTAAAGTATTGGAAAAGCTTGCTAGAAACCAAGACGTTCCTCAAGAATACACCTACTATGGTATCCCATCTCCCTGGCTTCAGGTCCGTGCTTCTTTGTTAACTTCTTCCCTTTTTATATTTGAGGTGATGCTAATCCTGATCTTATTTCTTGCTAACATAGGTTAAATTTTTTTGTTGAGCACCTGTAATTGTACAACCTCTTAGGTTCCTACTAGATAATTCACTATTAACGATTGCTTATCAGAACATTAAAAAGAAAAGAAATAAGAAGTTGAGGCACGAGGATAAATGACTAGCACAAATTTGATACTTGAATGCCAAAATTAGAACTTGTGCTGGACCCTTTTTTGGTCAAACTGGGTTTACAAAATAAAGAAACAACAAAAGCTTCAACCCAAGAGGAAAGATGAAAGAGAGATTTTAGAAGTGAACACATGTAGATGAGACCTCTAAAACCATGGCTTGTTGCTGACCTCTGACCTGTGTTGCCAATAATTATATATTTGTGAAGTTTATCATTTCAGATTTGTTTTCCCAAACCAGACTTTGATCTTATCTATAGGAATATAAACCAAGCCTCCTTGTAACTAGCATGAAGGCAAAGTCAGGGTACGGCCCGAGGTGTGTGAACTAAAAAGCCACAAGTCTATCAGTAATGCTAAATTAACTTTTTTACTGAAAGATTTTTTTTATTAGCCCTTTAATCTTTACGAAGAATAAGATATTCTTAGTTTTGTTCTATGGTAACAAAATTGGCATGTTTGTTAAAATGGTGTATCTTCTAACAACTTTGGATTCATATGGGGTGTTGTCCCATATGGGATGGGATGGGATGGGGAGGAGGGGTCTTGGATTGAGGAGCTTTGTTTTGTTCAAGAAGTCCTTATTGGGTAAGTGGTTGTGGCGATTTGGAGTGAAAATGTAGAGTTTTTGGAGAGGAATCATAGGGGTGAAGAATTGTGTGATGGAGGGAGGTTGTTGCTCGGTCGAGGTTCGTGGTTCTTATGGGGTGGGTTTGTGGAGGTATATCCATGAGGATGGAGTGACTTTCGGGATAGATTGACTCTTGTAGTGGGAAATAGTAATAATATTAGATTATGGGATGATTGTTGGTGTGGAGATCAGCTGCTAAAAGTGGGGTTTCCTTCTTTGCATCACATTGCCTTGGTGCCTTCTGTTATGGTGAATGATGTATTAGACGTTCACAATGGGAGTTACAGCTAGAATATTACTTTTGGAAGGGGATTATTGGATTGAGAATTGGACGATTATGCACTGTTCTTGACCTCCTTGCATGAGGTGCAAATTGGGATTGAGGAGGGTGATCATAGCAAGTGGAGATTGGCACGGATGATATTTTTTCAGTTCGCACTTATTTCATATCCCTTTTGGGATCTGTAGAGAGTTCATTTCCTTGAAAGATGGTGTGAAAATGTTAATTGCCTCCATGAGTGGCATTATTACCGTGGACGGTTATGAGGGGGCAGGTTTCAGTGATGGATAATCTTCAAAGAAAAGGTTTTCGTGTAACTGAGTGGTGCTATATGCGTAAAAGGGATGAGGAGACGAGTGACCACTTGTTCATTTATTGTGATGGTGTTCGTTGGCTGTGGAACATTATTTTAGCATCTCAACATATGGATTGGGTATAGCCTAGGAGTACAGAGGATGTGTTGCGGGCATGGAGGAGAAAATTTCGTGATAAGGATAGTAAGCCTATATGTGATCTTATCTCGGGATGCATTGTATGGTGTGTGTGGAGAGGAAGGAACAGTCGCTGTTTTGAAGATCAAACACGAACGATAGAGCAAATTAGAGAACTGCTTTATCTAACTTTGTATGCTTGGTTTAATGCCGCGGCTTCTAATCATATAGAAGGGCTGCCTAATTTCTTATTATTTCTTTCTTGGTTAAATTGATAATGCACTTTCCATGTATTCTCTTTTGATTAAATAAAAGAATCTGATTATCTATAAAAAAAAAAATGATCTTCTAAAAATTTGGTTTTTTGTGGACTAGTTTGATAAATTTATTTCTAATTTTTCCATTTTTTTCTTTTCTTTGAGCATACATTGGCTTAATATATTTGGATTGCTCAAGGTGTGAAACATAATTAGATCTATGTCCAGCAGCAACTCTTTGAGTCATATTTCCTTTTTCTTCGTATCTTACTATATGAATCAGTGTTCTTTAAGATCGAATAAATATTGAAATTTCTATTTTTTTTTAATTGATAATAAGGATATTCTGGTACAATCTATACTTGTTCAGGATTCTGGTGAGCTAATGGAAAGCTTGTATTATGGCCGACGGTCATATAAATTTTGAATGTATACTTGCTTACATTGAGTAATGTTTCTTGATTTATCTTCCTTGTTTATCAAATTTCAAGGGAATACTTGTACATTCTCAATTTATATCCTCAAGCAAGCAGGATATAAGAATTATTTTCTATCGATTTTCTCTTGATTAATAAACCATATGTCTCATGCTTATATTAATCTGTCACTGCAGGTTAAGACAATGAGGGCTCTTCAGTATTTTCCAACTATTGAAGATCCAAACACTAGAAGATCATTGTTTGACGTCCGTCTCTCTTTTTAATAGTAGTTATTACTTTTTGTTATACATAGTTGCAACAGAATTATTTGTATTTAGATTTCATAAAATCTTTTGTATCCGAATTTTGTAGATTTTCAAATGCGCCTTCTTTTGGTTTACTAGGTCTTACAACGGATACTAATGGGAACTGATGTCGTGAAAAATGTGAACAAGAATAATGCATCACATGCTGTTCTATTTGAAGCCCTTGCACTTGTAAGTATGCGTTTAAACTCAGTTTTACAGTTTCAAAGTTGCTGTCTGATGTCATGTCTAATCTTCAGAATCCATGTTCAAGGAACTTAATTTCTTGTTTATTAGTTTCCCATGCATTGTTGGGGACTGATAATCTTTTTCATAGAGCAATTTATGTTTCTACATGTATACAATTTATGCACTGTTTTGCACATTGTAATGTGAAGTAGACAACAAATGGAGTAGTAGTTACATGCATTCAGTTGAAAATGATCTTTTGAGGCTCGGACAGTTTAGGCCTGGGTTTCTCTTTTTCTCGTTAAGTGCAAATTTGTAATATAATTATATTAGGAAGCAAAGATTTGTAGAAGAAAATATTTGTTTAAAAAAGAAAATATTTATTGAATGTTTAATTGACAACCAGATAGTATCTGTAATATCCTGTGGCTGTATGATACTTTTTGAAAGCAGTTTGTAGAGACCTAGTGGCGAGGTTGGCATCATTTTTGGATCCTGTGTAAACATTCTAACCCCACTATCACAAGAATATCCCCAAAAAAAATCATGCTAGTTTCTTCAAATTGGGTGCATGGGCTATAACACGGCACTTCCAGATCCAATAATGTAGCTGTAGATATAAGACTAGGAATGTGTACCATTAGCTGCAAATGCTTTAGCTTGACTATATATACTTCTTTGCCTGAAGGAAACAAGAGCATATGTTGCCATTTTGCTCACAATAATTGTTGAACCACTTGATATAAAAGTTTAAGCTGATAGAAGAGGCCACACGTATATTAAATAGTGTCTTAAGCACCCCCCCAACGTGTATGCTGTTTTTTTTTTTTTGCCATCAAAGCTTACATGCGCACAATTTTATTTTGAATGAGTGGGCCCTAAATCGACTTTTGTCTGCTTTGATATTATGTTGAATAATTTGATCTAAAAGCTCAAGTTGATACACATTGCCACATGAATATCATCTAACTAGTGTATTCAATAATAACATGCCACAACTTCCTTGTTGACGATAATTTGTTTTCCAGAAGAACCCATTCCACCCCCTTTCATTGAGTGTTGGTGTAAATGAAAGAACATTGACAATAGCTATTATATTCTCCTTTTCTAATGTCTACATCGGAAATACTTTTCTCTCATGGTTATTCTATGTTCAAATTTTTCCTGCAGGTCATGCATCTTGATGCTGAAAAAGAAATGATGTCGCAATGTGTTGCCTTGCTTGGGAAATTTATAGCTGTGCGGGAACCAAATATACGATATCTTGGTCTGGTAAGTGGTTTATTCATTATTTTTTTTTCACTTTCCTTCTCTAGTATTTTGGCCTTGTATTTTGCATCTTGCATTTAATTGCTGTGGGAGTTATATATTCGTCCATGGAATGAAGTCTAAGAAATTTAGATCATGTCTGGCAATTTTCTCAAATGGACTTTTGGATCTTAAACTCGTTTCAAAAAGTCAAGATTGCTGGGTAAGTTACTATAGATGGACTTCTATAAAGAGGTCCGTTTTTCAGAAGTCCGTCTCAAATAGTGGACTTTGGTTGCCTTTGAATTTGTCTTGCTGCACACTTGATGGATCAATAAAAATCACTTTAAAGAAAGTAAATTTGTGATCATCTATGAGATGGACTTTCAAGTAGTTGTGCTAAACACTGTCTTAATTGTCAACCCTTATATGAAGTTTATGATCTCATTGAATGATTTGCATAATGCAGGAGAATATGACTCGGATGTTGATGGTTACAGATGTACAGGACATTATTAAAAGACATCAAGCACAGATTATTACTTCCTTAAAGGACCCTGATATAAGGTTGGATATGGTCGTTTTCTGTTCATAAATTCGAAGCGTCTTGCTTTTTTGTTTCTTTCATCAACTGCTTAATTGCTATGAATAAAACCGGATCAGGCTGGCTGGTTCAAACTGGTCTTGTGACCAGTCTGGGTGAGACAATTGGATTGGTCTGCAATCAGCCTGCATACAACATGCTGAAACACCTGGTTTTTTCTTGAAAACCGGTGATCCTGATCATCAAAAAACCGGCTGTTTAGGAATATATGGAGAACAGATTTGATGGGGGAAATTTAGATGGGTGACCTTATCCGTCTCCAAACGCAATGACTACTGTGGCAAATCATTTCTTTTAGTTATTGTCTACTTCAAATTATATATTTCTTAGTTCACTGCTCTTCCATACATAAAAATATAATAAAATTATACCAGATTATCTTTTTACTTAATATCTGCCCAATTCAATACAATTATAAAATGTTATATGTACGTATTGTTGAAGTTTATAAACTATAAAAAATCATAAAACAAACAATTAAAAAATACTAGAAACTGGGAATAAAAACGTGCCTTCAACTCATAAGGGAAACATTTAGGGTCCGTTTGATTGCAAAGGTGGAAAAGGCAAATCAATCCCATGTAAGTTGGACAAAAAAAAATCACCAAAGCCATAGGAATTCGATTTCCTCTCAATTGGCCAAAAACACGATTTACGTGTTTGTACCTTGGAATTCAAACCCCATTTTCATTTTCGTATCAAACAGTCAAAGTAGAAAACGTATTCCTTGGATGTGACATTTTTCATGGAATTTAATGTTATCAAATGGATCCTTAGTTTAATTTTGAACTTGGAAGACAATGCAACCTCTAAACTTATTGTGTACTTAATCCTCATAACTTAATCTAAAACATATAGTTTGATTAGATTTTTCACTTAACACTTGACCTATTGTTTGAACCATCAACCCACTGGTCGAACTAGTTTCCGCCGATCTAGTGCATTGTCCGGGTCACCGTCTAGATCGGTTCTGCGAACTATGGTTATGTTAACCTACAATTTGGACTTTTTCATGAGCAACTTGTTGGATTCATTCATTTGAATCTAAAATGATCTAGTATTAAAATTAATTTATGGACTTATGAAAGAATATAAGAAGTGCAAAATTATGTTTTTCAGCAATAACACCCAGGGGGCTATTACTTTTGTGATATTCTTCAGTCTATTTTTGTTGTATGATGGTCTTTTACCGTGGTTCCATTCACTCAATTCTGGCACAAGTATTTGGGTTTCATGGTTTGACCTTTTAGGTTATTACTTAAACCGAAGGTCTGTTAATGGGTATTATTTATTTTACAGTATAAGGAGGCGTGCCCTTGATTTGCTATATGGCATGTGCGATGTCTCTAATGCTAAGGACATAGTTGAAGAAATATTGCAGGTGCATAATAATTGGCCAAGCAATCTACAATTCCACTTGAAAAATTATGTAGGTTACTCTTGTAAACCAAGAAAGTAACCTTGTGACTGACTTTCATCTGTTTCTAGTATCTTAGCTCTGCAGACTTTGCAATGCGTGAAGAATTGTCACTTAAAGCTGCAATTCTTGCAGAGAAGTTTGCTCCTGATTTGTCATGGTATGGACTATCTTAAAACTAACATATTGTTTTTACTTGATGCTTGTTTGATAGAACTTCTCTAAAATTTTTATCAACTTTTCAACCACATATTTCATCAACTTGTATTAAAATTTGACGAAACTTTGATTAGAAGCTTTGTCACAATACCCCTTAATTTAGTTGGCAAACAAGGCACACTAAAATGTTAATACACTAGGAAATAATCATGTTAGTTTACATGAAAGATGCTCATCTTATCGACACTTCATCTTTTTGACAACCCAACACTTAATACCATAAAGTATAGCAGATTTAAAATATGTTTAGGAGAATTAAAAAAAGATTATGTTTTTATCCAAAAAAAAAAAAAAAAAAAAAAAAAAACATGTTTTTATCCCCAAAAAAATAAAAAATAAAAAAATTCCACGGAAATCAAAACAAAATAACTGACTTTTGTGCGACAACATCATTAATTGGAGTGCTGTCAAATTTCTCAAATTGAAGCAGAATTGCAATCTTTTATTTCTGCTGGCTCCATTAGTTTGTAATGATAAAATTTTAAGTACGTCCCACGTATCAATTTTGAAGCCTATTTACTGCATGATAAGTTGGCCTTTCAAGAAAATCATGTCTTCACCATAATTCGTATTAATAACTTAAGGTCATTTCGTTGAATCCACTTTCTTTTCTCTACTTTCTCATTTCTTAAAATTTTCTTTTCGTTAAATAGCAGTTAGAGTTTTTACTTAGTTTATAAGATATTTGTTCATCTTGCACAATTAGATTCATATATACTGAAGGAGATTTGCTGTTGAATCAGTATATTCTAATCGGCTTTGGTTGGCAAAATGGATTGAGATGTAACTCCCAGTATTGCTACTTCAAGTTATTTATAAGTTTTTCTCGTCTGCATCGTGCAGGTATGTAGATGTGATCCTTCAGTTGATTGACAAGGCAGGAGACTTTGTCAGTGATGACATTTGGTTCCGTGTTGTGCAATTTGTTACAAACAATGAGGATCTACAGGTAGCTGAAACTGTTTTTATTGTCATAGTGAGCTTTTTTAGGAAGTTTGATTCTAGCAATACTCATCTTCTTTTTATATCGCGCCAGACTTATGCAGCCCTAAAAGCTAGAGAATATGTTGATAAGCCGGCTATTCATGAGACCATGGTTAAGGTATGTTTGCCTTGCCTTACCTTTGATCTTATTTTCTGTGTTCCTATTATGGTACGATGTTGGTGAATATGTTCATGCCCATCATTGTCGTAGTAGAGCTAAAAGGTTTAATTGTTATTTGGGCGTTGAATGGTAAAAAGTTCACATTAGTTATGTAATCCAACTCCAGTTGTCAGTACATTCTTTGAGTTGATATGAATGCTAAATCACCTGTTACTACTTTGTTAGCACCTATCTTCTTGTTATGAATTCAGTTTTGTCAATGTGTCGTCGTCATAGATCTCATGATTGGTAGGCTGATGGAGTTAGTTGAGGTACACAAACTAATGGAACTGGCGACACTAAGATGTGGTTGAATAAGTGTTAAAGTTACATTGAGCTGTGTCTCTTTTAGTATTTTAGATACAATCTCCAGATAATGAACTCACGTGTGATGTTCTGAATTTCATTTCTTGAACCTTTGAATTAATTTCTACTGAGAATTTATCTTAATGCTATGTATGGGACAGTTGAGTGCATATATCCTTGGTGAATATAGCCATCTTCTGGCAAGGCGGCCTGGGTGCAGTCCAAAGGAAATTTTCAGCATCTTACACGAGAAATTTCCTACTGTTTCGTAAGTGTACTTGCTTTTTTCTTGTCATTGTTTTCTCATTCTCGTCATCAGGCATAATGCAATTAAGACTGGTGCAGGACTTCAACGATCCCTATCCTTCTCTCGACATATGCTAAGATTTTGATGCACACTCAACCACCAGATCCTGAGCTACAGAATCAAATTTGGGCAGTATTTGGCAAGTATGAATTTATATCGAATGATTTGTTGATTATTTTTATAACTTTGAAAAAGGATCTTCCTATTGTAAAAGAATGCCTTGACAAATTATACATATTTCCAGATTCGAGAGTTGTATTGATGCTGAGATACAGCAACGGGCTGTTGAATACCGTGCATTGAGTAGGAAAGGTGCAGCTCTAGTGGATATTCTTGCGGAAATGCCAAAGTTCCCTGAGCGACAGGTAGGTGTATACAACTTGCAATATTGGTATAGTAGTAGTTCTTCCGTTATTTTTGTTTATACACTTGCTGCAGGACATTTATGTGTCAAACCACTTAGAAGAGTAGCTTCACATAGTGCAGCCAATGCTAACTTTGACAAATCTTTTTTATTTTAGTCAGCATTAATCAAAAAAGCTGAGGATTCTGAAGCTGATACAGCAGAACAAAGTGCAATCAAATTGCGGGCAGCACAACAGCAGACTTCTAATGCTTTGGTAGTGACTGACCAGCGCCCTGCGAATGGGACTCCACCTGTGGGCCAGCTTAGTCTAGTAAAGTTACCTAGTGTGAGCAATGCGGTGAGATGTCTTCATGTGCATTCTGATAAGCCATGTTAATCGATATTGAGATCTGGTTGTTTAACCACAACCGAGTATTAATTAACAGTTGTATTTGTGGACAGGATCAGAACACTGCTGAGCAAGGGGAGACTCAGTCAAATGGGGCTCTGACTATCATGGATCCTCAACCACCTAGTAGTGCACCTTCAGCTGATCTTCTTGGAGATCTTTTGGGCCCACTGGCTATTGAAGGCCTTCCTGGTGCTGCTGCCCAGCCTGAGCCAAACTTGGTCTCTGGTTTGGAAGGTGGTTCAAATGCAGCAGACGCTTTAGCCATTGCACCTGTTGAAGAGCAATCAAATATTGTCCAGGTACCACTTTCTTCTGCTTGCACGTGTGTACATCCTGTGTAAACTTTCTTCTGGTTATTCATGTGCTAACCAAATGCTATTCTGGTCTTGATCATTGGGTTTTCTTGATTACTTGATATTTGCAACTACTGAGCCTCTTATATGGGATTCAAGTCTTTTTGTGGAACATGTAAAGTGATCCTTTTACAGAGGAATAAATAGTGGTTGCTAGTATCAAGTATTGTAGCAGGAAAGTATCTGACAAATTAGCATCTGTATGCTTTGGGTCCATAAATTTCGAATAAAGAAAACGTCTTCAATCAGTTTTGAAATATTGTCTTTCCACCAAGGAACCTAGGCTGCATAAGTTTGCGGACTCAGTGGACTTGCAGACATATTTAAAATTTTGAAATAAAATTAGACAATTATACACACATGAAGTAATTGAATATTACTGAGACACCCCTCCTAGAAAAAAAATTACGGAAACCTTCTTTGAGGTTTGCTTGCATAACAAATTTTCCCGTCAACCAAAAACAATTTTTTGTTTCCAATTTCTCCCTTGTGTTTAAAAGATAATTGAAATTTCAAACTATTATTAAATGACATTTACGTTATCTTATTTTCTCGCTCTCTCTCTCTCTTTTTTTTTTTTTGTAATTTCAATAAAAGAAATAGTTAAATTTATGTAGTAATGTTCAAATGAATGAATGATTGTATTTCTTAACAAAATATGAAGTTTTTCATATATGATTGAAAACAACTTGTTTGCAAATAATTAACAAATGGACACAAATAAATGTTAAACAATTTGTAATTATAAACAATCCAGATAATTTGAAATTTTATGATAATATGCTGTGAATTAAATTTTTTTTTATTATTCTTATACTTAAAGGGATACAAAAGTTAATGTTGACAAATAATATTGAGGTGTAATTATGTGTGAAAGGAGGAAAGGAAAAGGAAAAAAAAACTTTCTTTAAGCTAAAAATAATTTTCTTATTAGAAAGTCTAGTTTAAAATATATCATAAGACAGAGTAAAATAAGAAATGGACGCATGTTTTTGCCTATGACAGAGGTTTTGGTAAGTATTGAAAAGGAAGGGGATATAGTCATTTATCTCAGACGGTGTAAATGTAATTTTCTCGTAAATTATGCTCAA
The DNA here is from genome assembly GCF_002742605.1 of Olea europaea var. sylvestris. Classification (NCBI taxonomy): domain Eukaryota; kingdom Viridiplantae; phylum Streptophyta; class Magnoliopsida; order Lamiales; family Oleaceae; genus Olea; species Olea europaea. Next base: position 83,162 of record NW_019231542.1, read on the forward strand.
TTGTTGACTCTGCATCTTCTAGGTGTACTGGGATAAAGTTGGTTCTTCTACTAAATTTCACTATCTCAAAATCACTAATTTTGTATAAGTTTCTTTATTTTGGATGATGAAATTTCATGGAGTCGCACCTAAATTCTGTCATGAAACCCCTAGATACAGTTTTTACTGGAAACTAAGTAGTCGTATAATTTTTACTTAGTGCATACCGTGGCTTGTTCAAAATATTATATTTGGAGCAAGTCCTGATGTGAAAGTTATTCTTCTGAGTTGCAAGTCTATCAAACACAGTTGACAATTTAAAGTTCATAGAAGAGGGATTCATAAAGAACTTTGCTCTGACCTGACCCACTTCTCCATCATGCTTTTATACTTCTGACTTTTTGAATTCTACGACTCTTACAGCCACTTGGTAACATTGCTGAAAGGTTTCATGCTTTATGCCTTAAGGATAGTGGTGTGCTATATGAGGACCCTTATATTCAGGTGCAGAATCTTTTCATACTATTTTTGCTTAATTCTTATGCAACAGCATACATTTATCTAAACTTCCAAGCAATATAAGCTGATAATGATTTTCCCCATCTGATAACTGTTTTCTTTTGTAACATACTTTTCCAGATTGGCATTAAAGCAGAATGGCGAGCACAGCATGGACGCCTCATTCTTTTCTTGGGAAATAAGAATATTGCTCCACTCCTTTCAGTTCAATCTTTGATATTGCCCCCGTCACATTTAAAAATTGAACTCTCACTAGTGCCTGAGACTATTCCGCCGAGGGCACAGGTCTGATTTGTCTTTCATTCTAAAAGTAATCTTGTCTTCTTTATTTGTCTTTAATTATAAGGTAATTTCTTTGTCAAAATTAACTCTTTCGCTGGATTAGGTGCAATGCCCACTTGAAGTAATCAACCTCCGGCCAAGTAGAGACGTAGCTGTTCTTGATTTCTCATATAAGTTTGGAACTCATGTGGTATTGTTCCCATGGAGTTTATGCTAGTTTTGACAATGAAATTGAAAACAAAAAATAGAAGCTGTTTGTTTATATTTGCTAATATACAGACATTTGCATCATCAGGTCAATCCTAAACTGCGCCTTCCTGCTGTGTTGAACAAGTTTCTACAGCCTATTCAGGTGTCTCCTGAAGAGTTTTTTCCACAGTGGAGATCACTCTCAGGGCCACCATTGAAGCTCCAAGAAGTTGTATGTGCCTTCTGGGAAATTTTTTTTTCAACTTCACATATATAATCTAGAAGAATACATATCTAACCTTGTTATATAAATGAACCAGGTTAGAGGTGTAAGACCAATGCCACTAGTGGAAATGGCAAACTTATTTAACAGTTTACGGTTGACGGTTTGCCCTGGGCTTGTAAGTCTGATCATATTCAGTTTCAGTTCACTCCATGCTTATAGTTTTGACCTCTATATAATCAGGGAATTTATTCTTTGATTTCCTGTCCAGGATCCCAATCCCAATAATATGGTTGCTAGCACAACATTCTATTCTGAAAGTACACGAGCCATGTTATGTTTGGTAAGCTGGTTTTAGAAAGTCTTTTTACTGTGCGTTTGTTTTTAATGTTACATAGGAATTTTACAGTGAACCCCATGATATGGGCATTCAATGAAAAGATTGCCTGGACCCTTGCTCTTAGAACTTGATTTTGACTCGGAGCATAACCTGTCTATTCATCAAATGAAACTGGCCGTTATGGGAAAATGCATATTCCAGGGAATGCTTAGAGAATTGTAATTTGTCATCTTTATCTATATTTGGTAATTTGCTCGAGGGAAAATTGCCCCAGCGTTGAAAAAAAAGTCGGTTCTCTCTTTGATTATAGGTATACAATCACCAATAGAAATCGTCCAAATCTCCATTGAATCATAACATTACCCTTGCATTCTCAAGTTGGGCTAATGACAGAGAAATCTGCGAGGCATGTTTCCATGAGGGTTACACGTCCATCTAATGGAAATTTTGACCTTCTCTGTTATTGGTGATTGATTATGCAACTATCTTTAAAGATTGAGGACCATCTTTATCATTTTTAAAAGTTGGGTACCAGTTTGCTACTTGGGCAACAGATTCAGGATCAGTTCTGCAAATTTTCTTTGCTAAGCTGCTTGTTTGGAGCCATCGTTTAGAAAATTTTAAAAATACTTGAATAATTTTTTTTTTTTTAAGTGGATGAGAAGTTATTGATTTCGCCTGTGAAATTCATTCATTAAGGTTTAAGACTCCATTAGCACTGCTAAATGACAGCTTTCTGATCAGAAATTTATTTTCTCGTGATCAGATAAGAATAGAAACAGATCCAGCAGATAGAACTCAGCTGCGTATGACCGTTGCATCAGGAGATCCTGCACTGACTTTTGAGTATGTTCCAATTTGTTTAGTCCGTAACAAAAATGTTAATGACATCTGTTTGCAGCTCATAATTAATTGTTGCAAGCATCTTCTTATGCGCAGATTGAAGGAGTTCATTAAAGAGCAATTAGTTAGCATACCAGTTCCTTCTCGAGCGCCTGCACCTGTGTCTCCACCAGCTCAGCCAGTCAGTCCACCGACTGCCACATCAGATCCTGGGGATATCCTTGCTGGTTTACTGTAAATTTAATACATAATGAAGACCATTCACAGCAAAATTTGTGACAATGTTTATACAGTGAGCCCGCTTCCCATCCATACATCCTTGAAGAATAATGCGGCATCCTTTCAAGGAGGGATCTTCGCGTTCCTAATCTGGTAGGGCAGGATGGCTCACTTTTACCCGCCTCCATTTCGTTGATGGGACGAGGGTGGCTGACCCAAGAAATCAGTATGTTAATTCACAAGTAGCAAGGGTCAAATTGTATGTAAACTGGCTTAGCATTAGAGATCGATTTTGGAGGTTGTTGGAGTTTTGATTATTCTTTTGCTCAATTAATTATGCCTTTTTGAGGTTTCTCTTCTTCCTTTTTCTTTTGGTTTTTCCGGTGAGGGTCTATAATTGTTTCTTCGTAAGTTGATTGTCTTGTTTTCATGAGTCAGGATTACTCCATTGGTTTTTGTAATAGAATAGCACACGATAAACTACAGGGAGCGGCACTGATTGTAAGTATTGTCATTTGTTTGTCAATCGATATGTTTTTATAATAGAATTTCTTGTCGTTTTTCAAAAACGCACCCTGCCTATTTTGAGGCTATAAGAGCCAATATCAATGGCGAGGCGTGTTTGTGAACATCATGTAAGAAGAGCTTAATCAGCCATGTCGTAATTTGTTGTCGAGTCGAGCATAAATTTTTGGAGTAGCATTTGCGGAAACTGCTACCTTAATATCACTGCTGCTTTGTGAAATATATCTTTATTTTGTGTTGTATCCAAATTTCGTCGAGTTTGTTCGGTCAATACATATTCCACGTTAACAATGGAGAATAAGGAAACAACAAAATTTCATAAAAGCAGATGCTTATCTCAAATAGATAGACTATTTAATCTGAAAGATGTTATGTCTCTTTTGAGAAGGCCCCAGATTACCTTCACGTGGTAGTCAACTAGCAAGTTAACCAGTTTCACGCTCTACATCATCTTCTACCTAGTCGAGGTAAAGGTCATATACAAGATCGTTGAGGTAATGCATCCATTCAGTTAAAGTGCTATGTGGAGGTTGATTTCCATGGCCTAGACGTAGTGTCACGCATGTCGCAGGGAAGAAGTGTAGGGCAGCTGGCCTCCACATTAATAAACAGTATCTCCCACTCTACATTTTTCCAAGAGATCTTCCGTACAAGAAACTTTTGCAATTGATTGATATGACGTCTTTGTAGCAAGCTCTTAAAAGGTCAAATCGTCAATCTGCTATTTATAGGTCAGACTTAGGCGCTAAGGTGACAACTTTTTAGAAACAATAAATACTATTGAAGCCTTTCAATATATTCACTTTACTCTCTTGGATCTGACCCCTTAATACTTAGTGACTCACGTATAGTATTTTTCACATCCATTCACTAATACATATTGATTGATGTGATCGTTGGAGTGTACGCAGTCGCATCCCTCACTTCACAAAAGGTTAAGTGTGAACAACGATTTGTGCAAGTATGCGGGACAAAGGCTTACGCAAATATGAGAGGACCTATGATTTATAGATTACATTACCCTTACAAGGTCAACACAAAAAAAGAATAATAATAATAATAATAAAATAGTGGCATAAAATAACATTATTTCATTTCTTTTTGGTGTAACGATTCAAGATTGAGATTAAGCAATCGAGTGAGAAATCAATATAATAAATAAACTGAAATATATAAGTCAAAAATAAAATAAAATAAGATTTCTGTGGTGGCTGTGGGGTTTGAACCCACGCGCACTTACGTGCAGAAGATCTTAAGTCTTCCCCCTTAGACCTCTCGGGCAAACCACCTCAATAATTTGAGTTTTCATAATTTTTAAATCTACTTTATGTTTAATTCACGTTATGTCACACCTTCCCAATGCTAAAAAAATGGTAAAATTGCTATTTGTATATTAATAATAATAAGTAACTAAGGTTCCATTTGATAACATCCAATTCCATGAAAAATGTTTCATTCGAGAAATTCATTTTTTATTTTAACTGTTTGAAACGAAAGTGGAATTGAAGTTTGAATTACAAGGTACAAACACTTAGGACCTGTTTGATACCTCTATTTCCACCCAAAAAATGCATGTTTGATGGCAAAAAAATTTCATGGAATTGGTTTTCTTGGTACAACCCATTTATGCATAATTTTCCACATTTTTAAGGAAAATGTTTTTCCATGGGTTTGATGGTTTTTCGTTTTTCAGCATTTTTTTTAGCAATTGAAACAAATTCTATTCCTTTAATTGACAATTTTTATGAAAAACAAAGCCAAACGAACACAAAAAGATCCAAAATTTCAATATTTTATAGGTGAAAAATTATACCAATCAAATACATTTAATTGACAATTTTCAATATAACAAGTTCTAGGAAATTCAATTCTCTGGAATTCGTTTTCTTTCCACACAAATTTCATTATTGCAATCAAATGGACCCTTAAAGCATGTTTTTGACTAATTCCATGGAAATCGAATTCTTATAGTTTTGGTGATTTTTCCTTTTCCAACTTATATGGAATTCGTTTGCATTTTCTACCTTTGCAATCAAACGGACCCTTATAGAGTTTTTGATTGATATGAAAAATATCACCTAAAAAAGAATTTTTTTTTTATTTTGAGGAAAATAAAAACCTACTCAAAAGAAAATATTTTTCTTAAAAACAAGGAAAATTAGACATTTTCAAAAGTTGGAATATATTTTCAATGAAAAAGAAATGGCAATCAAACACTCAAAAGTAGAATTTTTGGTGAAAAACTGATATTTGATCATAATGCTCTGTTTTGTTAATTGATAAAAATAATTTATTTTGAAATTTAAAACTGTTTTAGATTAGGCGAAACACGTCCTGAAATAAAACGCAGGCCTTATAAGCAGAAATGTTGGACGGAGAAGTGAGAACGATCTAAACAGTATACACTCTCTTCTCTCTTTCCCCAATTTCCGTAACCCTAATAACATAATTACATTCCAAAAATCAGTTTTTATCAACATCAATGGCGGATCATTTGACATCGATATTTGGGACGGGGGTACTTTTAAAAATGGAATAGTCAAAGAAGGGAAATTCCATTTTGACTTGTTCAATTGTTAATATTATCACAATGGCCTATTAAGTGATAACAGACAAAAATACCCTTAAGTGTATCATACAATTATAAAAGATTGTTTTGTTTAAAAGACATTATTACCCTTTAGTTAACAAATAAAAATCTAACTCTTCCCACTTAAAATATCAAAATCAGCAAACTTCTCATATTTGTTTATTCCAATACAAAAAAAAAAAAAAAACTTTTATCTTTTATCTGCTTCAATCTCAAGATCTGAAAAATTCATCGAACGCGGTAGCTGAAATTTTTTTTATATCAATTTCATCAGACCAATAATTTTATAATACGCATATTTAATTTTATTTTCGTCAAATTATTTTACGTTTTAATAGATAAAATTTATTTCGATATATAATGTTAATGTAGATAGTTTTTTTTATAGATTTGTGAAAAATTTAAGCATTTGACGAGAAAAAAGTCATTTGCATATACTGAAAAATTAATCAGCAAAAGTTTGGTGGATTTATTCTGCCGGACAGCTAGATTTGAACTGCCGACTGTCCAGTCAACTGTTGAAAAAAGTCGGCTGAACAGTTGGCTAACAACCGGATGGACAGCGGGTATTATTAGCTGGCTGGACAGTCAAAAAATAACAGTCGGCAGCCGGCAGGAACAACCGACTATTTTTCAAAAGACTGTTTGAAACGAAAAAAGATTTGCAAGACGATGTGCACCTAATTGCGCTGAAACACAACTTTGAGTTTAAAGTGAAAAAATCAAAGAAGTCGTTGACAATCGCCTACGTAGTGTCACAGTTGAGGACCTTGAATGTCGAGCAACTGTTTAAATTACGACGTCCTTTGAAATATTGTAAAATAAATGCAAATACTGTTTATTTCAGATGGACAACATTACAAAATGATCTAATTGTCATTTAAAGGAACATGACTTGTACAATATTGGCCAGTATGCCCTGCTGATTTATATCAATCGCACCTACGCGGTCGAGGGAATTCTCTGATAGATAATATTCTAAAAGTACTTGGACGTCCAAGACTACGCGGTTCAATGAGAGATGTCGACAATGTTTTTAGTGGGGAATATGGTCGGGGACGGCAGAGGAAATATTGTCTCAGTGTACGCAGCTCTCCAATAATCAGTCGTGTAATAATGAGAGCACAACGTTTTAGCTACAAATTCTCGATACATAGCAACCACGATTGCATGCTCACATGGAAAAGTCTCTCACTGAAATTTTTTACAAGTGTACATGTTATAATTAAGTCCACCACGTATACCGTATTACGTGCACATTCTACTGAGAAGCGCGACTCGTCTAATGGTTCGACATTCAACTGTCTCGCAAATTCAGTAGCTTTGAATAGTCTTTCCTCTTACGTCGAGGGTAGCACATTCGTGCAATTTTGTGATTCCGAACGTCGATCGTGAAACCATTGTTGTAACTTGGTACGAATATTCTCAATTAGTACAATGATGGGTAATTCTCGATCCTTCTTGAATAATACATTGAGAGACTCCGCGTTGTTTGATGACATCATGTTGTATCGACGTCCTAAAAAAAGAGCGCGCCCAAAGTTCAATACCCATTGTCGTTAGATAATCCCATGCATCGAATGATTTACTTCTTATTTCAACAATGAACTTATTACACTCTTCAACACTGCTCTCCTAAACAATGAAACGATACTTTTACCCCGATACTTGGTCTTCAGATTGCCTTGAATATGGTACATGCAATACCCACAATGTGCATTTGGAAAAATTTCAGCGATGCCATTTATTAAATGTTGTCCTCGATCGGTTACAAATGCAAGGTTCTCGACTTCTCCGATTACTTCCCTTAACTTTGTGAAGAACCACCGCATCGAGATGTCATTCTTACTATCGACTATGCCGAATGCAAGAGGGTAAATTTGGATGTTGCCATCTTGACATGTAGCAATAATCAACTTGCCTTGATATTTAGATTTTAGTGTTGTACAATTAACTAGAATTAGGGGTCGCATTGCATTTCGAAATCCCCGAATGCACTGTCCGAGAGCCATGAAGAAGAATTTGAAGCAATTTCCACCCTCCGTCTCAATAAAAAATTTCGAGCCAGGATTAGTTTTCTCTATATTATAGCAATATCTGGCTAATTTAGCATAGCTTTCCTCTGCAGCGCTCATTAGATCCTCAAACGCACATTCTTTGTCCTTCCAAGCGTTTTGGTACCTCAAGACTACTCCGTACTCTCGACGGACGTCGTTAATGATGTCCGATGGTTTGTAGATCGTACGTAGATCCTGATACTTGTGCATTATTGGTCGACCAATAAACCAAGCTCGGGCTTGCTTTTGATCATTTCGACGTAATCCCACTTCACAAGTATGTTCCTGTGTATACTTGTGAAGTACAAAGCACTCATTTGTGTTCATTTTCGTCGCTTGCAAACGCCAACAGCAACTGTCGTCTACGCAGGCAATTGTCAATGACTTCTTCGATTTTTTCACTTTGAACTCAAAGTTGTATTTCAACGCAATTAGGTGCACATCTTCCTGCAAATATTTTTTTCGTTTCAAACAGTTGCTTGACATACAAATCTTCATTATCGAGAACCACATGCGAGGAGTTAGAGGACGGTCCACTCGATCCAGCCCCTGAGGTCCCACCCCGCTCATGTCTCTGTCGAGATAAAGCGATCTAATCCTCGTCTGTGAAAGTATTTACATTTTCACACTCATTGTCGTGAACTACGAATGTAATTCTGTGAGTAACTGTCTCTGGGATAACCGCATCATCTTCATGAGCTATCTGGACCGTATCCCAAAAATCATTAGCATTTTGATCCCCTCCATCCGAGTCTACTTGTTCACCTTCGATGACATCCTTCCTCATTAAAGTCAGCAAATAGGAGTTGAGTGCCTATTGTTCATTTCAAACAGATAATTCACTTCAACATCAAAAGAAATCATCATAGGTGGACTCGAAACTTTCTGATCGCTAAATTTAAATTTAAATTCCATGTCATACTAAGAGAGATCGACGTTTAGCTTGTTCTGTAAAATATTATAGAGTTTTGCATACGATGTTGTTTCTGTTATGGAAATTGGGATACTACCATGTTTATCGCTCGTCGATTTCCTTATGCATCAATCTCTTTCGTTCGATTCGAAATCGCCAAAGTAACAAATGGGGACTACAATCATATTTGCATGACGAAAAAGAATTTTTAATTGCAAGAAAAATATCGAAGTCATATAAAAAAAAGCAAAAAAAAAAGTCGGTTGTTGAAAAAAACAGCCGACTATCCAACTGGCTAATAATGCCCGGTTGTCCAGCCGACTTTTTTCAATAGTTGATTGGGTAGCCGGCAGTTTAAATTTAGCTGTCCAGCAGAATAAACACACCAAAATTTTGCAGATTAATTTTTCATATGCAGATGAATTTTTCTCATCAAATGCTTAGATTTTCCACAGATCTATTAAAAAAACTCTCTACATTAACATTATATGTCGAAATAAATTTTATCTATTAAAAAGTAAAATAATTTAACGAAAACAAAATTAAATGTGCGTATTATAAACTTATTGATCTGATGAGATTGATATAAAAAAGTTTTCAGCCATCGCGTTCGATGAATTTTTCAGATCTTGAGGTTAAAGCAGATGAAAAATGAGAGTGTTTTTATCTGTTTTGGAGTAAACAGATATGAGAAGTTTGCTGATTTTGATATTTTAAGTGGGAAGTATTCTATTTTTATTTGTTAATTAAAGTGTAGTAATGTCTTTTAAACAAAACCATCTTTTGTAAATGTATAATAGACTTAAAGGTATTTTTGTCTTTTATCACTCAATAGGCCATTGTGATAATATTAACAAGAGAAAATTTCATTGGATGTGAAAGTTTGGCTGTCTATTATCAAAAATGTCACATTTTAACTTTTCTATCAAAAATGTCAATTTAGGACATTTTGACCTTCTGAATAACACCAAATACCTTATACATTCTTGACACTCTGAATTATTTGAATATCTTATTTTATATCGTTGTAGAAAATTGTGTATTGTGTCAAAATGACAAATCTGAAATCACACACCACACTGCGTCACTAACCACACGAAATGAAATGCAATTGCAACCCTAATTTTCCCAAATTTTTTTTCCATTTCCCTTTTGTCTCTACCTCTCAATCTCACGCCCGCCACCTCTTTCTCACTCGTCGGCGCCCTTTTCTGGCCAAATTGCCATCATCGATCATCGATTTTCAGCTACTCGTCTTTGCTGCCTGGAGACATCGAGTTTGGCTTATTGTGGATTATAATCCTTCGTTGGCACGGCGGTCAAGCAACGATCGACGAGCTGGTGGCCTCTCACATTCACGACCCCGTGCAGTCGATCATTTAGCTGGCATCTCACATTCATGATCCCGTCCAGCCATTGCAATTAGAGTAGGTATTACACTTGGATTTCGTTCTTGTTTTTGTATATATTTCATTCTAGCGCATTATGAATTTTGTTTGTGGGTTTAATCATGTGCTTAATTTATTGGAATGTTTGATGCTTGGATCTGGAAATATGTCTCTGAATGGGAATATGCGTATTATTTTAATTTGTTATTTTGATAAGGGATTCTTTATATTTGTCTTGGAAAAAGATGTGAATTTGTTTTTATGTCTTTGATGAGTTTTGGGATGGCTTAAGAATATGGATGATACGATAAACACTTGTTCATACAACCTTTAGTCAGTCTGCAATTTCCTGATTCACTTGTAAATTATTGACATTTTTTTCGGATTTGCTAATGAATATGTAAGTTCTACATTTGAGAATCCTTCCAAATTACAGTTTGTATACATTATTCTTTTCTATTTTCAAGTGCAAGAAACAAATAACAAAATATAGTAAAAAAAATTATGAATTATAGTAGAATCTTGCACGAGAATTTCATGGAGGTGCCACCATGGCTGATTATTCTATGCACTAATACTTACTTTGGAGTCTGCTTCACTGATTCAGAGCATCAGAAGACAGAATTTGATCACTTTTGTATTGATTGTTAAAAAATATATATGTTGTCATTGTGTTTTGACTCATGCTCTTCATAATTATGTTAAGGTTTTATTGGCTACATCTCTTGCTAATAAATTTAGTCATGTAATTAATTTTCGTGTTGTAATTTGTTTATTGACTTATGAAGCTGTACCCAATATATTGTATTTAAAGAATTTCAAATAAATTTCCTGGGGTCTTAAAGTACTTGTTCAAGTACTTGNGCCTGTTTGGAAGATATGTTTACTCCATGAATAAAATCGTTTTAAATATTCTCGAAGCTTGCATGAATGACGTGTAGATTGCTAAATAAATATTTTGCTAAATAAAATTATTGTAAAATGATCAAAGAAGCATGCGAAAGATGCAAGAACCACTCAACTGCTTTGAATATTTTTGGCATTTCAAAATATGACATATGTATAATACGATAGTCTAAATAAAAAGAAAAAGATGATTGAGTACACGCTAAGCAATATGAGGAAAATATTCTTACAGCTAACATCACACAGTATTTGTTTATGATTTTTAATATGAATACATCCATTGTTGAAACATAATCCTGCATATAGTTTTTGTTGCCCAATTCATGCTAACTTCGGATACAAATTCTTCCTACTCTTATGAGTGGCTGTACTCGTGCATTACACAATTTGTCTTTTATGCATACTCGTAGCTATCTTCATTGACCCTTGACACTTTTGCGGTTTTAATGTTTTTGTTACTTGTCTGCTGTGGAAATAACCTTGTTTCACTAAGTGCAACTTTTGTGGAATGTTGTTGTTCTCTGCATGTGAGTGAAAATCTTGACTGACATTGACATATCTAAGCTTTCAATGTTTTTGTTGCTTGTCTGATGTGGAAATAACCTTGTTTTCACTTGCAATTCATATGTTGTATTTGTTAGCTCAACTTGTGTTTCTTAACTTGGTTAGTGTAGAATTTACTCATTTCATTAGTTGACGAACAAATAAATATGCATGGATCTTGACAAAAATCATGTTAAGAAATTGATAATCTCGAGGACGACGTCGTTTATCAAAACATAGTTGTAATTTCGATCTTACAAAAGGAAATTGTTGTCAAAGTTAACTTAAAGTTATATGGGTGGTACTCAGTGTATGCATTTAGGTGGAGATCCTCACTTGCGATCCATATGTTGTGATGTGCAAAACTCATTGCTTTGTTACTTGTGTGATGTGGACATAACCTTACTTTCACTTGCAATCAATATGTTCTGTTGGGGTGGTACTCGTATTTGGGAGGAACTCTTGTTCCTAGACACTTCACAACATAACTCTGAAATCACTTACCACTAAATCATCGTTCCCGATAGTTAGCCTTATCGACAGACTCATCGACAGTTCCAATTGTCAATCCCGACAGTTGGCTTCAGTAGTTCTCGATAGATGAACTATCAATATTGACATCTTTCCTTTACCTAAGCTCAGTTCCACCCACAAGTTGAACTTTGGTTCCAATAATGCACACGTGTTTTGCATTAACATGTATGAAATGTTATAATCTCACAATTTGTTGATTGATTCGTCGTCGTACCTTGTTGGTCTACATGTGGTTCAATTATTTTCATCTGGACGTCTCATGTGTGTTCGAAAAATTATGATCTGACGTTTGCATTTTGGGTTATGTCGTAGGATACATGGATTTCGAATTTCTAGTTCCGGAGAATGCACGGCTGAGGGCCTACATCTTGCAAAGAAGTAATCCGCGTACGTGAAAATAGTCCTTGAGCATTTCGATGATCAACAGTGCACGAACTTTCGTAACTTATGCCTCGAGTTCTTATCCGAGGTTCCAGATCTCCAATTCTCCGCTCAGCTAATCCAGTAGCTCGTGTTCTGCTGCATACGAACTGATAAGGCTCACGAACTACGGTTCAATTTGCAGGGCCACTTAGCTAGGTTCGGCCTACAAGAGTATGCGGGCGTCACGAGTTTAATGTGTGGTCCTTTTCCAGATAAGGACGCGATGTGCTGAGTTTTGCAAAAGAAGAGACTAAAGGAGAAATACTTCAAATCAATTGACAGGATTACATGTGCCGAACTTAAGAAAGCTTTTTTTCGATCGTCCACGCCCCGGGCCAATAGGTACAAGCTCGACCTTGCTCTAATCATCGAAGGAGTCTTCAGTGATCCAGATAGCCTTGCCTGTATCGACATTCCCACGCTGTCGATCGTAGATAACCAAGAAGGAAAAGACGGTTACTTATACAGTTTACGACTTTTCAATCGCCATGCAGGTACTCTACAATAATTTCATAGGGCGTAGTCATTATTTCAACCACTTATGTACAACTCACACTTATTTTTTGCTGTAACAGATATGGGCATTCGAGACAATGCCATAAATTGGTGATCAGTTTGGTCGGCGGCGGGTCAACAATCCCTACGGCTTCTCTGCTGGACTTCAACAAAATAGCCCCGGCAATGTACATATGATGCATTCTTCAAGAACGTAAAGGTATTGGATTATGTTTGATGCACTCGTTCGTTCCATTTGTCGTTGTTCCTGACATTTGTGGTGATACTCAATTCCATTATGTTACAGATGCACGTGTACACAACGCTGCGTCCATCGAAGCTGAGAGTGGACAACCATATATCTCCACCCTCGTGCCGTTCGAAGACTGTAGTGTGCCTATGTTGGACAATGTTGCCAGGGATAGTATCGCTCCACAGTTTCACCTAGAGCCTTTGGGCAGTGAGGGTAATGTTGGAAACGAGAAGGGGGGAAGCCGAGGAGGAGTCCAGTGAAGGAGGCTTCAAGGACAATGAGTCAGGAGACAGTGAGGACGAGGTAGATAGTAATGAGTCAGGTGGTGATAAAAGTGGAGATGGCAACGATGAAGACTTCGACGACGGTGATAGTGGAGACAGTGACGGTGAGCACACTCGCAAAGGACAGACGGGAACATTTTCCACCCCCGGTGCATAGACGTACTTCTCTCATGCATGCACCGTCCACATCTTATGTAAGACAAGGTGAAATTGCTGGAGCGAGCCTCACGAGAGCCAAAGTGGAGAAAATGTTGTTGGCTCAAAGAACCCTCATCGGAATTCCTCTCCACACCGTGAAGCTTGAAATCATTCAGTACGTGACCAACGAATTTGTGAGACTCAGGGAGTTCATTTCTACTCTCGTCCCCCCATCCAGCTCTGCAACTACTGCACCTACGGCTGAGGCGAAGAACGAGCCCATAGATATAGGTAGTTTACTGCACGGTATGTGTACTTATATTTCAGTTATAACACTATATGTTACTGTCATTTGCTGACATTTTTGTACACATGGGATCTGTGACTTAGACGAAAATGGAGACAAAACCAATCTTGACCTGACATGTGCGGAACCGCAAGGTATGTACGTTAATTATGATGGATTCATTTTCATGTCATCTTATTTCGTACTACTGGCAAATATTTAACTCCTTCACGTCATTGCAATTGTTGTTTTGAAGTACATGGAAGAGACTTCGGCCCGTTGTCAGACGATCATGATGAAGATATAGGGATTGAAACGCAAGAGGGCAACGGTATGTGCGTTAAGTAACGCGTAATATTTTCTTTCATACTTAAGTCTTACCTCATTCCCAAGTATGTATACTCCAAATACTGAACTACATGATGTTAATAATATTGCGTATATTGTTTTGAAGTACTAGGTGGATGCGGTATGAACTTCGAACCACGAATGAATGATGACGATGATGAAGTAGCTTCCAGTGGTTGGGGAAACCGTGAGGACGAACCTGTTGCGTCCACTAGTGGCGTAGCGGAGGTGGATGATAAGTAGATTTTGGTGGAAAAGTTTGACTTCATTGGTTATAGTACGTGGTTCAAATGGATTGTTAAGTGCTGATTATTTCTGGAATTATTATGTAGGTGGTGTGGGATGTCAAACCGGCTTGGTGGCTCATTGTATTGTTATATTACTACTACGACTCATTATATTGATCACATGTAGCTTTTACATAAAATGATTATTGCTTTTGTATGTGTAGAATATCTTCATAATGTCACTAACATATACATGATTTTAAAAGATATCGTACATGAATATGATATGCAAGATATGATTCGAAGTTTTACTTTTGATAATGCTAGTGTGAACAAAGGTGTTATCGAAAGATTTAATAATGATCTTAACCCTTCATTTGGAACTTTATTTTTTCATCAACGTTGTGTATACTATATTATCAATTTAATTGTAAAAGCTGGATTAGAACATATAAGTCCTCCTTTAGATAAAATTAGACAAGCAATAAATTTTATTACTGTATCACCAACAAAAAAACAAGCATTTAACAATTTGTATGTAGAATATGGCTTACAGGAGAAATCATTTGCCACTGATGTAACACATATATGGAACTCTACATATCTTATGTTACATTCGTGTGAAAATTACGATAAAGTGATTTCATTATATTATAATGGTAGGCATACATACGGACCCGAACATAATTTAGAAGATTAAGAATGGTCTCTTGCATTTCACGTGAAAAAAATTTAAAATCTTTTTTCGATGTTACAGAGGAATGCAGTGGAGCTTATTACCCTACATCTTCACTTGTTTTACAACATTTTTTATACATTTCATAAATACAGGAATTTGCCATTTTTCTGATTT
The DNA here is from genome assembly GCF_002742605.1 of Olea europaea var. sylvestris. Lineage (NCBI taxonomy): Eukaryota > Viridiplantae > Streptophyta > Magnoliopsida > Lamiales > Oleaceae > Olea > Olea europaea. The sequence continues at coordinate 98,519 of NW_019231542.1, forward strand.
AGTTTGCTCTATGGAGTTAAAATTTCATAAATATTGGGAAGAATTGCCCTCTTTATTTATTTTAGATCAGTAATGGACCTTCGACTTAATTTGAATGACACAATAGTCACTGTAAAGGAGATTTCATATTTCATAAATGTAGAATTATCACATGTGAATATAGAATCTACGTTATCTGAAATGTAAAATTATTATGCCGATAAAGAAGGTCAGTGTAGTTCTACTTTCCAATGTTCTTTTTCAAGAAATATTTCAACAAATTCAGATAATTTATGAATTTTTTTGGAAAGCAATACAAGTGTTTCTTCGTTTAGTTAAAGTTCATAGATGTCTAGAGCGATAAATGTCCGTAGTACAAATTTTGAAATTCCCTCCAAGTTAGCTAAGTATATGCGCGTGGACGTTCGCAGTGTGTTACCTGAAAAAGAATTACAGAAACTTAGTCTTCTAAATTGGTAGAGGTTTAATGAAAGACAATATCCAATTGTACCAAAAATTGCACGTGATCTACTAACACCTCCGGTGTCTACGGTAGTATCGGAGGCTGCATTCAGTTTAGGTGGTCGAATTTAATCAGACGAATGTTCAAGACTAAAAGAAGATATATTGAAGACTTTAATATGCTTGAAGGATTGGGAATTAGCAGAATTACGTGTTCAAGAACATGTTAACAGTATACTGACCGAAGAGTTGTAGCAGATACAAACATAGAATGTTGTAAGTTTTTAAAATAATTTATTTCAAAATAATATGTAATTTTTAAATTTATTTGTTTTAAGAAAAATTATATACGAAATATTTTATTCGTGTACAATTTTAATTCCACCCACATCATGTAGCAGGTCCCAAGCCCAAAAAAATGAGTAGGGTTGTAACTTGTAATTTTTATTTAATTTGTAATGCAATTTCATAAGTTGTAATTTTTATTTGATTTGTAACTCGTATAAATTAAGCAATTTTTAAATTTTTTAAAGAAAATGTTAGACTCGTAATTTTGTCAAAAAAAAAAAAATAGAGCTGGCCCGAGTGTAAAGCTCGAGTCGAGCCTTATTTTTTCGGCCGAGCAATCGGAAAAGCTCGTTTAATTTTGCTCAAATAGAACCCGAGTTTCAAGTTTCGGCTCACGAGCCGGCTCGACTTGGCTCATTGACATCCCTAAGGTGGTGCAACTGACATGCCAGGGAGACCACTATACCCGTGCTGGAATGACCCACCTACAACAAAGAGGAGGCGATCGGCACGCGTGCGAAGTCCTATGGCATCTACTATGACTCCATACACCAGGGGAAGGGCGAAAAGAATGAAGAAATAATTTATTTTGACAAAACACTAACGGTATTACAAATTTGTGTTCCAAAGGCACACGTCGTTCACACACTCGTTCGTTCCGTTTGTTGTTGTTTTACGTGAGTACTTCAAGTTGTTCGATCATAATTACTTGTACGAAACATTAATTGTTATCTTGTTTTGCATGTTCGTCTCACTAGAAATTATGTCTTTCGGTATTTTCGCGGTTTTTCGTTGTAAATGTGCGTTGCATGGTTCAACTAAGAGAAGACAATGTCATATTTTTGCGATTCAATTATGATTTTGACTTTTTAAACTCTTCCGAAAATACCACGTACTTCAATTGATTTAAGTAGTATATAATGTAAAGTGAATGGTGGACTATATGCTGGAAGATTGAATTTTGTATTACGCATGGGTACAATTGAAATGGAATTTAAAAGTGTAAATTTAATGCCAATAACTTCTCAAGAAAATTAAATTGCTTTGATACACATGGGTACTAATCTTCACCACTTTCACCATTTATAGACAAATCCTAGGGAGTAAAGTACACTTAGACCTCCACCCATCACACCAATTGTCTTTCACACTTGAAGTGGATTGGGCTTGGTGATTGGGCATTAAATGATGTTAAATGCTTCCCTCCAATATCTCAAGTATATATAGCATGGCAAGTCCATATTCTCATATCAGTTACACTTGAAACTCTTTGTGCGACATAATACTACTCACATACCTACACAGTTTCAGTCCATATTCTCATATCAAAACTATGACGTCGTCGACGGGGAGCAATGAACCATTGAACCTTGAGGAGTCGCTGTCGACACCCGATTCATCCCCACTATGTCCCATTGTCATTCGTTCGGACAATGAGGAATTGAGTTCTGAAAGTGGTAGGAGAACCGTATCCGCTGTTCCCTTTCCAAACCTCGACAATGGTGCAAGTGATGCTTCACATCTTTGAAAAACGTGCTTGATTTGGTTGTCCATTCATGTTTCAAAGGAAGTTGAGTCTGACGATAACGAGTGGTTGGCTCGCGTTCCATCTCTCAATATCATTGTCATCAACTCGGATGATTCTATGAAGACGGCTCAAGTATCGACAATGAATGAAGTGGCCAATATGTACGTATGTGGTGTATATATGAATGTGAATATGTGTAGTCCTTTTTTTGCCGGGGATGGATCTGGTAACCTATTTATGCAATATTCTGCAAGAGCACCTCTCTTGTGTATTTTATGTTTTATTAATATTTTGGTATTGAACCAAAGGTCGACAATGACAGCAAACAGTCGGTCGGGAATATTCTCCTATATGGCTACCATGTTTACTGAAAATGTACCTATTCGATAATGAGAATGGATTTTATGGATTAAATAGGTTGGTTGGGTTTATTTGGTTTGTTCTGAACAAATGAGCTTGAAAGCATCGAGAAATCGGGGTTTTCAAAATAACAATAATGGAATGTTGTTCAAATGTTATGCTTGAAAATAAAGCCCCGTTTGAGCCCCATTAATTTTTATTACATTACATTTCATTTTTCTCTCTCCTATTTTCAATCACACAATCTTCCATAAAATAATATTACACGTAAATCGAAAAAATTTCCTTCTTTTTCAACCACTCATTTTTCAAAAAAAATACTATTCCACCCATTAAATTTTCCATGTAATGGGGGCCAAACAGGGGCTAACTGTGTAAGTTTGAAATGTGCTAGGGAACAGTGTACTCATGCATGTATCGTAGTTCGGATAAGTCAAATTGCATAATTTGTAATCATCTATCGGGAACGACAGATTAACTGTCGAGATGTTATGCAGGGAATTCAACTGCGGGATTCGTGCTTTCGTTGCGATCATAAGATATATTAAACTCTACAAACGATAATGATAACAAAATTATAATATATACATTCATTTAGTTAAACTATTATTGCTGTTAATTACATTAAAAAAAAGAAAAAATAAATAAAAAAGAACTTACCATTTCATAATTTCATTTTTATACTGTTACTTCAGTTGAAAAATTAAGTACAGCGGAACAGGGGCGGACCCACATGGGATCATGTGGGGTCAAATGACCCCACAGTTTTTTTTCCATGTTTTCCATTTTTTTTAAATTTTCTACTGCTAAAACAGTTATTTGGATTTGGGGTTCCAAATTCCAATTAATTATCCACTCCAATCCATTAATCCTATGAATTTATTTTCGTTAATGATACGTTGTTTGAAAAAAATTTCATTTTTGACCTCACAGTTTGAAGTCTCTGGGTCCGCCCCTGCAGTGGAATGTATGACTTTCAATCTCTCTCACTCTTCTTATACATTTTTTGAGCTATCACGTCAGTGTAATAAACACGTTTTTTGTTGTAAGACATACCAAAATCATTAAGGTCGATGTTCTTTTAACTTGTTCTCAATCAATACAATTTTTTAAGCATGAAATATATGACTTTTTAAGTTTTAAATACTAGCTACTCGTTTAGATTTTTGAAATTACTGATGGTCAATTTATCATGAATACCAATATTTTTGACGGCCAAATGATTTTTGAAATTATTGAATTATCACGTGTATCAATATTTTCTGGCTCTCTCACTAAATTGAGAAAACAAGTGGTATAACGAACACATTAGTTTAGAGTTGGGTTTGGCACATAAAGGACCGTACGTTGATAAGTATGTTTTTACACACTTATTTGGTTCACAAACATAACTTAAACATGGATAAAATGGTTGAAATGTGGCTTAATCCTATTAAATTCATGCAATGTAGGTATTTCAATGAAAATTGTGGAATTCAGGAGAAAAGAGCCGAAGAAGGACCGAAACGCAACAAAGTGATAGTTCGAGGACCAAAGGTGCAAATATTGAGAAGTTGAGCTAAATACAAAACGAGAGTAAAAACATGCCAAGTATGATCTCAATGACAAAGCAAAACAATTGGAAGAAGAAAGTATTGAAGAGGGACTGAAATGAAGACAATTGAAAGTTGGAGGACTAAAGCGCAAATACTCAAAAGATGTGCCGAATGAGTGGCATGAGAATTGATGGTGTCAATCATCAATTGGAAGATAAAATTTGTTGAAAAGATGAAGAAATCGAATAAAGAAGTCAAGAGAAGCAACAAGGAAGTTCAGGGACCAAAATGTAAAAATCACATAGTTGGTTATATCTATGCGACCGCATAGTGTAACCATCTATGCGAGGGGAAAATAATTGGGCATTTCAAATTACCTATGCGACCGCATAGGTTCCTTCTATGCGATCGCATAGAAGAAACTTCGGGGGGTTTTCTGCAGTTTTCTTTTTCGACTCCAACTCCTTTCTTACCTAATTTGGACATGCTATATATACCCTAAAACACGTCTAGGACTAGGGTAAACGATTTTGGGAGAAAAGAGGCACACAATAACATCAAGATCCAAGAATTTATGCAAGAAGAAGGAAGATTTCATCAAGATTGAAGATTTGAAGCATCAATTATAATAGGGTGATATCTTCTCCTTTATTGAATCTTTGTAATTTTCCTCAAAACATGATAGGCTAATTTTTTGTTTCATTGGGAGTCGATGAACCTTTGATTTTCTTATAAATTCTTATATTTCATGAGTTTAATATAAACTATCTTTGGAATAAATTGTTTAATTTATATTGCTTTGATTGAATCCATGATTTATTGGCCATTTATTATGTGATTGTGATGGTTTATTCTTTACATTCGAAAGAAGTAGAATAGACTCGATATATATAAATTGACATAGGGTCCGATAGGGGATAAAAATATACCCCTATGCTTTATGCAATTCGGTAATTGTTCATAGAATTTCATGCGTTTTTGTATGTTGCATCATCCATAGAAATATAGGCTGATGATATGCAGAAATAGATCTAATATATATCGAGAGAGTACATTAGATAGGCGTAGGAACATTGAATTGACAATTTTCCATTGATTTATTGGATTTGTGAAATTAGGGTTTATAGAAATCAAATGGGGATTCGATGTCCCAATGATTTTATTTCAACTTATTTCTACAATTTCATTTACAACATTGTATATTTACATTTTAATTGAGTTGTTGAGTCATTTAATTAGTGAAATTTCGAAATTAGGGTTTTCCTCCAAAATTAGGGCTTTTCACATTTAAACCAAATTTTCATTCAATTAGATTCGGTTAAGGTCACATTAGTCTAATTAGAGCTAATTCAATCCTCGTGGGAACGATACTTGGACTCATAGTCCATTTTACTACTTGCTAACGAATCGTACACTTGCTGTGGGTTTTAAAATTGAAACAAATAAATACGCGAACAAGTTTTTGGCGCCGTTGCCGGGGATTAAATTTTAGATTTAATTCTATTTTTTGTGACATTAATTCGAACTTTTCATTTCAATACTTGTTAATTTTATTAGATTTATTTTATTATTGTTTATATTGAATTTTTGTGTTAATTCTGCCATATCAGGGCTTGCATGCAAGGAGCACCTGATCAAGACTTGGTCCCTATAGATCCAGAGATCGAACGCACATTCTGTCACAGGCAAAGGGAAGTAAGAGTGGTACAACAAATGGCTAACGAGCAAAATCGACTGGGAATTCCACTCAACGAAGGTTTGGCAGTGGAAGAGGATGGAAATACGGTACTTGGGGATTTCATGGCACCATTGGTGGTGCAAAGTCAATCTAGTATTGTATATCCTTCATTTGGGCAACCGAACTTCCAACTGAAGACAAACGTGATTCAACTGTTTCAGAATGGGCATCAATACCATGGGATGGCTAGTAAGAATCCGCATACACACATATCGCGATTTCTTGATATGTGTCAACACTTCAGATACCAAGGTATCTCTGATGATGCTATAAGACTGCGCTTGTTCCCACACACCTTGAGGGATAAAGCACTTGAATGGCTGGATTCACTCCCTGTCGGAAGCATCACCACTTGGAACGAGCTAGCTCATAAATTCTGCACCAAGTTCTTCTCGCCAGCTAAAGTAGCTAAAATGC
>NW_019231542.1:104909-121064 GCF_002742605.1 Olea europaea var. sylvestris
TTTCAAGAACATGTTAAGGAAGTGCCCGCAACATGGCTTTGACAAGAAAAACCAGATCAGATTTTTCTACACTGGATTACTCCCATCATTCAAGAGTATGGTGGATGCATCATCTGACGGGTCTATCTCTACAAGAACAATTGACGGAGCCTGGGAGTTGTTTGAAAGGATGGCTACAACCTCAGCTATGTGGTCTACAGATCGAGTAGTTCAGAAGAGAGCACCTGGGGTGTATGAAGTAGATACTTACTCAGCACTGTTGGCGAAAATAGATTCCCTATTTCATAAGGTTGAAAGCATTTCACAAACCGCCACTGCTAAGCAAGTTATGAAGCAGAGTTGTGAAAAATGTGGAGCAGATCACAGTACTGCTACTTGCCCAATTCTAACACAAGGAGTAGAACATGCAGAATTCACACAATGGGGTCAGCGCCAACAGAATAACCCACATTCAGAAACCTTCAATCAAGGCTGGAGAAAGCACTCAAATTTCTCTTGGAGCAACCAGAATCAAAATAGACCACAAGGGCAATATCAGCGGCAAGACAAAAAGCCACATTTGGGGGATATGTTCGAGAAATTTATGGCACACACCAATCAGTACATGGAAGCCAATAATCAATTTATGCGAAGGACGGAAACAACGCTTCAAGATCAAAGTGCAGCGATCAAGAACTTGGAGACACAAGTGGGACAGATAGCAATTTCCATGACAAGTAGAGCACCGAGAAACCTACCCAGCAATACTGAAATTAACCCTAAGGAACATGCAAAGGCTATAACAACCAGAAGTGGAGTACAACTGCCGGAACCACATGTAATAAGTTCAGGAGCCAACAAGGAATCAACGCCAACCTTGGAGGAAGAAATTGTGGAGCAAACGGACAAGGCAACAGGAGATGAGGTTAAGAAGAATTCCAAGACATCACAGGGTAAAAATACTAATCCTGTTAACCCTCATGAACCTCCTATTCCGTTTCCACAAAGGTTGAGAAAGCACAAAATGGATCAGCAATACAGTAAGTTCCTTGAAGTCTTCAAGAAACTGCATATCAACATTCCATTTGCTGAAGCACTTGCCCAGATGCCGAGCTATGCAAAATTCCTAAAGGATATCCTCTCCAACAAGCGAAAAATAGAAGAACACGAAACAGTAATGTTGACTGAGGAATGCAGCGCCAGAATCCAGAGAAAGCTACCCCCAAAACTAAAAGATCCAGGGAGTTTTACTGTGCCCTGCACTATTGGAGACTGTTATTTTGATAAAGCTTTATGTGATTTAGGTGCAAGTATTAATCTGGTGCCTCTTTTTGTTTTCAGGAAACTCGGCTTGGGAGAAGCAAAAGCCACAACAGTGACATTGCAGTTAGCAGATCGATCCCTTACACATCCAAGAGGAATCATTGAAGACGTGCTGGTAAAAGTGGAGAAGTTCATATTTCCAGCTGATTTTCTTATCTTGGACATGGAAGAAGATAAAGATGTTCCACTCATTTTGGGGCGACCTTTCTTAGCCACTGGGAGAGCAATTGTAGATGTTCAGAAGGGGCAGCTGATATTGAGGTTTGGTGACGAGCAAATCTCATTCAACGTGTTCAAAGCAATGAAATTCCCTAATGAGTCAGACAGTTGTTTCCAGATAGATGTAGTCGACCGAATAGTTCAAGACACATTTCGGCTACATCATCCTTTCGATGCATATGAGGCATGCATTGCACATTCACGATCCACCCATTCTGAATCAAGTGAGATTGAGACATGTGCTCAGTTTTTGGAGAAAAACTAGCCATATATGCGCAGACGCTACTATGAAGAGCTGGGAATTAGAACTGCAAAATCAGTGCCATTCATTGTGAAACCGCCCAAATTGGAACTCAAACAACTGCCACCACATCTTCGATATGCGTACCTGGGGGAATCTTCTACACTGCCTGTTATTATTTCAACCACTGTCAGTGAGGTAGAGGAAGAGAAACTACTTCGGGTGTTAAGGGAGAATAAAACAGCTATTGGATGGTCGATTGTAGATATAAAGGGGATCAGCCCATTTGTATGCATGCATAAGATACTCATGGAGGAAAATTTCAAACCAAGCAATGATGGGCAGCGGAGATTGAACCCACACATGAAGGAAGTGGTTAGGGCTGAGGTATTGAAGTTGCTCGATGCAAGCATTATTTATTCAATATCAGATAGTGCATGGATCAGTGCGGTGCAAGTTGTTCCCAAGAAAGGAGGAATCACAGTGATAGAAAATGAGAAAAATGAGTTGATTCCTACACGGACAGTGACTGGATGGAGAGTCTGCATTGACTACCGTAAACTAAACTCAGCTACTCGAAAGGATCACTTTCCATTACCGTTCATTGATCAGATGCTGGAGAGATTAGCAGGGTATTCGTACTACTGTTTCCTAGATGGGTACTCTGGGTATAATCAGATTCCAGTGGCACCAGACGATCAGGAGAAGACCACTTTCACTTGCCCCTATGGCACCTTTGCATACAAATGGATGCCATTTGGATTATGCAACGCTCTCGCTACCTTTCAACGCTACATGATGGCTATTTTCTCAGACATGATTGAGAAATTCATCGAGGTATTCATGGATGACTTCTCTGTGTTTGGATCTTCATTTGATGAGTGCTTGGAGCATCTAAGTCTTGTGCTACAACGGTGTACGGAGACCAACTTGGTGTTGAATTGGGAGAAATGTCACTTTATGGTGCAAGAAGGTATCGTATTAGGGCACAAAATTTCAGCAAAGGGTATTGAAGTGGATAGGGCAAAGATTCAGGTGATCGAGAATTTACCACCACCTACCTCAGTGAAGGGTGTTCGCAGTTTTCTTGGGCACGCTGGATTCTACAGAAGGTTTATCAAGGATTTTTCAAAAATTACCAAACCTCTGTGCTGTTTACTGATGAAGGAATCCACATTCGAGTTTACTGATGAGTGTTTGCAGGCCTTTAACACTTTGAAAGAGAAGTTGACTTCAGCACCTGTAATTATCACACCGGATTGGAATCTGCCATTTGAATTAATGTGTGACGCCAGTGATTATGCTGTGGGAGCCGTGTTGGGTCAACGAAGGAATAAGGTATATATTTCACGTGATCTACTATGCAAGTAAGACTTTGAACGATACTCAGTTAAATTATGCCACTACGAAAAAAGAGCTTCTTGCTATAGTCTATGCATTTGACAAATTTCAATCATACCTTGTGGGGTCGAAGGTCGTAGTCTACACAGATCATACCGCTATTAAGCACTTAATGGAAAAGAAGGATGCTAAGCCACGTCTCATTCGTTGGATATTACTACTTCAAGAGTTTGACTTGGAAATGAAGGATAAGAAAGACAGTGAAAACGTGGTGGCGGACCACCTATCTCGGCTTGAGGACACAGAACGGACAGAGACAGTGGAAATNTTAACACTTTGAAAGAGAAGTTGACTTCAGCACCTGTAATTATCACACCGGATTGGAATCTACCATTTGAATTAATGTGTGACTTCAGTGATTATGCTGTGGGAGCCGTGTTGGGTCAACGAAGGAATAAGGTATATATTTCACGTGATCTACTATGCAAGTAAGACTTTGAACGATACTCAGTTAAATTATGCCACTACGGAAAAAGAGCTTCTTGCTATAGTCTATGCATTTGACAAATTTCAATCATACCTTGTGGGGTCGAAGGTCGTAGTCTACACAGATCATGCTGCTATCAAGCACTTAATGGAAAAGAAGGATGCTAAGCCACGTCTCATTCGTTGGATATTACTACTTCAAGAGTTTGACTTGGAAATGAAGGATAAGAAAGGCAGTGAAAACGTGGTGGCGGACCACCTATCTCGGCTTGAGGACACAGAACGGACATAGACAGTGGAAATAAATGAAATCTTCCCAGACGAACAGATTTTTGGTGTGATGGAAACACCCTGGTATGCAGATATAGTTAACTATTTAGCCAGGTCTATCATACCGCCAGATTATTCAAGTCACCAGAAGAAGAAATTCTTCGCTGAATTGAAGTACTATTTTTGGGAAGATCCCATTCTCTACAGGCGGGGGGCTGATCAAATTGTTCGTTGCTGTGTACCAGAGGAAGAGGTGCCTTTGATACTAGAAAACTGTCACTCATCTATATATGCAGGGCATTTTGGTGCTTCGAAAACAGCTGCGAAGATTCTTCAATCGGGCTTTTACTGGCCTACAATCTTTAAAGATGCTTTTGAATTTGTGAAAAGGTGTGACCGATGTCAGCACACAGGTAACATATCTAGAAGAAATGAGATGCCTTTGAATAGTATCTTAGAGGTGGAATTATTCGACGTCTGGGGGATCGACTTCATGGGACCATTTTCACCATCTTTTTCAAATCAATACATATTAGTGGCTGTGGATTATGTATCGAAGTGGGTCGAGGCTGTTGCACTACCTACTAATGATGGGAAAGTGGTGATTGAGTTTTTAAAGAAGAACATTTTTACCCGGTTTGAAACACCAAGAGCCATAATCAGTGACGGGGGCACACATTTCTGCAATCGTCAGTTCGAGCAGTTGTTAGCAAAATATGGCGTTAAGCACTGTATAGCCACTGCATACCATCCCCAAACCAGCGGACAGGTCGAAGTATCAAATAGGCAATTGAAGCGAATACTCGAAGTCACAGTCAACTCATCATGAAAGGATTGGTCAAAGAAACTGGATGATGCCTTGTGGGCCTATAGGACTGCATTCAAGACCCCTATAGGAATGTCACCATATCGACTCGTTTTTGGGAAAGCATGTCACCTACCTCTTGAGATCGAACATCATGCCTACTGGGTAATGAAGAAGTTGAACTTGGATTTGAAGGCTGCGGGTGAAAAACGGCTGTTACAACTGAATGAACTGGATGAGCTCAGAATGGAAGCCTACGAGAACTCAAAGATCTACAAAGAGCGCACCAAGAAATGGCACGACATGCATATCCAGAGGCGTGACTTTAAGGTAGGGCAGAAAGTGCTACTCTACAACTCCAGGCCTAAACTGTTTCCAGGAAAATTGAGATCGAGATGGTCTGGTCCATATACCATTACACAGGTGTTTCCACATGGGGCAATTGAGATCACTCATGACAGCAAGGGGACATTCAAAGTTAATGGACAGCGTTTGAAGCACTATTGGGGCGGTGATTTCTAAAAGGACAAGTCAACTGTCCATCTTGGATCGCCAGAATGACACAATATGGTAAAGTCGAGCTACCGACTATAACCTAGCACTGAGTGGGAGGCAACCCACTGTATCCTTAGATTTATTTTATTGCATTGCATTAGTTTAGGAATTTGTTTGAGTTTAGTTTGTTTCTTAGGTCATCGATCATATTTTGCATGATAGCCTAGGCACTACACGTTTAATGTTGCATGAATGGGTGCTAAATGAAGTGTTTGGGTGTTCGAGTGCGTGTCACGCATTCCTATGTGCGAAGATGTTCGTTTTGGTTAAGCTTTCAGAATGCAGGACAACAGCTATGAAAAATCGATTTTGGTGCCAAGTTTTCGATGAGCATATTCCTCTTTTCGAGTCAAAATTTTCAATTTTTCCAGGAATATAGCGAGGCGAGTCAAATTTTTTAAGTGAAAAACCGATTTTGGGGGAGTTTAAATTTTAAGTCACTTTGAAAAAAAAAATTTGAAAACCGGTTTGTCTATGCGACCGCATAGACAATTGGTCTATGCGGTCGCATAGGCCTCAACCGAAACACCAAAGGGGCAATTTGATTGCACTATGCGGTCGTATAGTGTTGTGGTCACAGGTTTTAACCCGTGACCACACCATTCATCCCCAAAATCCCCCTCCCTCTCACGCACACTCGAGACACTCGCACACACTTCACTTCCCATTCATTCATCACCCATTCTCCCTAGCCCAATTTAATCTTGGATCAACTTTCCACACTTGAATACATCACAATCACAATCTTGGATCTCGAATTTAGGGTTGACAATCATCTTGAAGGTATTCCTCTTCCCTATCTCCTCCATTGTGCTCGAGTGTTTCTATTATTTCAAATTGATTTTCTGTATTTTGGGGTACTTGGGGAGTTGATGATGGATGGAATGTATTGTATATAATTCAATTGTGTCATGGGGAAATTCGAATTTTTAGTTATTGAGTTTTATATGGTTTTCTTAGGAATGCATGCCATGTGTTTGATAAATTGCCAAAGTATATGATTTTTGGGTATTTTGGGTACCCTTTGCCTTCAATTCACTTGATTGATGGGTGCATATGCGCGTGGTGATTGAATTTTGAACAAGGAACTATGTGAACTAATCAATTTTTGGCTAGTATATGAAGATCTCACATTGCACACAACATGTTCGATGAAATGCACATTTGTGGTAATCTTTTACATTCACAAACATCTAGCATGGCATTTGACTATTTGATGAATGGAGTAACTCATTGTGACGTTGTGACATATTACCAAACAATATGACTTAGACAACATTAACACACACATGTACGAAAATAGCTAAGTCATAGCATGCCCAAGCACCCTCCGTCCTTTATTTTACACTACTATTTGACACACCAAACGAACTCCGAATTGGGCTGAAATTTGAATATGTGCTAGACCTCATTGCATACTTCCATATGCCCGGAGGATGCCAGGGACAATCTTGATAATTCTCGATGATGCCCGGGGCCGAAGGTGTACACTCAACCATGACTCCAACCCTTTAACTATGAGCACATTCTTCCAAAATTTCCTTATATTTCCATGTGGACTATACATTTTTACTACTCTAATCATCATACATTGTTTATTATACCGCGATAGTATATATGCTTATTGAAACAAGTTTGGGGGATTTGTGCTTTCCGTGCTTTTCATTTCATGCGACTTCTCATTGTATAACAAGATGGCTAATGCTTGCTATTTTCTAACTTTGCAGGATGCCACCAAAACGAACTTCAAAAGGGAAGGAGAAGGTCGGCTCATCATCCGGCACGGCACGCACTCGTGTGCTTGAAGGAGGTATACAAAGATTTTTAACTGTCGAGGCAGCAACCCGTTATGAGAACATAGTGAGTCGTTGGACAGTGATACGAGAAAGGGCTGTTAAGTTAGACGACTTTCCTGGTTTCGAGCTCACTACTTTGGTGCAGAACTGTGGATGGCATAAAATAGTGGAGCAGCCAAATCGGAGTTATGAATTGTTGGTGGGGGAATTTTACGCCAACTTCAATACTAAAATTGACACACCAGGGTCCGATCACTTAAATCAGACTTAGGTCCGAGGAAAATGGATCACATTCTCACCCGAAGTTATACAAGACTACTACCAGCTCACGTGGGAAAACATAACACCTGTACCAGGTGACTTCAATTGGCCTGAAGTGGCGGAGATCTTATTGGGGCGACAGAATGCATGGCCACTCCCCACTACCAAGTGGCATCAGATTGAGCTTACACCGTCTATAGCGATCCTGTGGCTGTTCATGTGCCACAACATTGAGCCTACCTCTCACAGGACTACATTCACAGATCCCACAACGGGATTCGTTTACCACTTGGTGCGATGTAATAAGGTTGATCTTGCCACTCTTTGCTATGATCAGATACATCATGTGGGTACTTTGGGTGATAGACATAGCTCAATGATCTTCCCAAGCCTCATCTCCGGAATTTGCATAGTTGCTGGTATAAACATTGTATCAAGGGAGGTGGCTGCCAAGCCCAGCCCCACCATAAAGCGCAGTACTTTGGAGGCCCAAGACAGAGCCAAGCTAAAGTATTGGGAGAAGCAAGAAATTGAGAGGCAGAGACAGCAGGGAGAGCAAGGTCACGAGCAAGCCGAGCAAGAAATGCCTCAAGCTCCTCCATCACAGGCTGAGTTGAATGCGCAGTTGTGGCGCCAGATTTTCACCACCACCACGGGGATCAGCCGAGATGTGCAGAGTCTCCAGCAGGCTATGGGAACTTTGACGACTGAGATGCATACAGCCCACCGTGACATCCGCATTGCCACTGATATGTCACGTGCCGCTCGCCAGGATGCCCAGGCAGCTAGGAGGGAGATGGACACTATGAATGGTCGACTCAGTGTGTATGTGGGCAGGGTGGATGGCATCCAGCTAAGGGTAAATGAAACTTGGGAGCTTTTAGGCCGTTTGGAGACACGGGTTGAGGAGATCCACGATGAAATGACACAGCAGTCAGCACTGATGAGAGAGATCTTGGCGCGCCTACCTCCACCTCCAGCTGATGATACTGCGGGATCTAGCTTCCCATCACAGCCCCCGTTTTGATCAGGGGAGTATCGTTTGCCTCATTTGTATTCATTTTCCTTAAATTCTGCCTTCTAAACTTATTTTTCACATTGTGGACAATGTCTTGTATAAGTTTGGGGGATGGTGGCATAATTTGATTAAGACATTCGGCATGTAACTAATTGCATTTCCACAATCTAGATTTATTTTGACTAATTGCTGCATGAGACATGCTTGTGAGTGAATATTTATTATGCTTATGTATGCTTGTGTGAGCTTAATCGCCTTGCCGGCTATGATGTTACTATTGGATTGAAACATTTCAGAACTTTGGGATCGGTTCTAATTAGGCTAACCTATACTTGTTGCCGCAATACTTGACATTTTTTTTATGCACGTCATTCATGCTTGATATGTTAGGTAAGTGATTGGGGTTTTGAGCATAAAGTAGAGAGATAGTTATAACCTTCTATTGAATGAACCCGTAAAATACCTTGAGACAGTTTGGTGATAGTTGAACTATTATAGGCGAACATTGAAATGAGTGAGGCTCCGTGCATGAATTATTGTGTGGATTGCCCAGACCAGTGGGATGAAGAGTAGGTGAAAATCTTAAATTAAGGGTTAGTTTTGGATACCAAATGTCTAGAAAAAAATAAGGGCATAAACTTAATTTGTAAGAATAAAACACTTCTTTTTTTTTCAGCCTTTATGACTCGAGCAAGTAAGCCTGTAAAGATATTTCAAAATCTGGTACCCTAAGGTCAACTGATCTGGGAGTCACCGACCTAAAGTTCGTTACATGGGTCATATAGAAAGCAAGAAGGAAAGAGGTTAATAAAAAGTCATCTGATCGAGCCTTTATAACTCGAGTGAATAAGTCTGTAAGGGTTTAAAAACCTGGTGCCCTAAAGTCAATTGGTTTGGGAGTCATCGGCCTAAAGCTCGTTACATGGGTTATATAGAAAGCAAATGAGAAGATGATGGAAAAAAAAAATATATATATATATATATAAGAAAAGTGAGAAAAACAAAAAGAGATAATAACAAGAAGAAAAGCCCTTGGACATTTGGTGAAAAAAACTATACCTTTGAGGCGAGGCAAGTAACCTAGTTAGTCTTGAGTGCTGAAGCAATCAAAACTAGGAGAGCCTTCACTTGTTGATGTATGAACTTGTGATATTAATCCAAACTACGAGAGGGTGAGAACTAAAGCTAGATAACTTCATAATTTTTAAAACACAACCACGGGATAATTGAGTGAAAATAATAAGTTTGGGGGGTTGTATATCTCTCGAGCGAGTAAGGAGACATTTGACCACTTGGGGTCGGGACTCAAACTCATCATGAACTTGATATGTTAGCATGAATCCACACACACACGTCAGGTATGCACTAAACAGTTGAAGGTTGATGTCATCTGGCGCTGATAAATTTTCATAAAATCAATTACTTAGTCCAATCCTGAGCCAAGGCAAGGTGTTAAGCCATGCTTGTTTAGCATTGAGTCACTGCATTGTTTGAGGACAAACAATAGTTTAAGTTTGGGTGATTTGATAAGTATGTTTTTACACACTTATTTAGTTCACAAACATAACTTAAGCATGAATAAAATGGTTGAAATATGGCTTAATCCTATTAAATTCATGCAATGTAGGTATTTCAATGGAAATTGTGGAATTCAGGAGAAAAGAGCCGAAGAAGGACCAAAACGCAACAAAGTGATAGTACGAGGACCAAATGTGCAAATATTGAGAAGTTGAGCTAAATGCAAAATGAGAGTAAAAACATGCCAAGTATGAGCTCAATGACAAAGAAAAACAATTGGAAGAAGAAAGTATTGAAGAGGGACTGAAATGAAGACAATTGAAAGTTGGAGGACTAAAGCGCAAATACTCAAAAGATGTGCCGAACGAGTGGCATGAGAATTGATGGTGTCAATCATCAATTGAAAGATAAAATTTGTTGAAAAGATGAAGAAATCGAAGAAAGAAGTCAAGAGAAGCAACAAGGAAGTTCAGGGACCAAAATGTAAAAATCACATAGTTGGTTATATCTATGCGACCGCATAGTGTAACCATCTATGCGGTCGCATAGATGGATGCAGGGAAAATAATTGGGCATTTCAAATGACCTATGCGACCGCATAGGTTCCTTCTATGCGGTCACATAGAAGAAACTTCGGGGGGTTTTCTGCAGTTTCCTTTTTCGACTCCAACTCCTTTCTTACCTAATTTGGACATGCTATATATACCCTAAAACACGTCCAAAACTAGGGTAGACGATTTTGGGAGAAAAGAGGCACACAATAACATCAAGATCCAAGAATTTATGTAAGAAGAAGGAAGATTTCATCAAGATTGAAGATTTGAAGCATCAATTATAATAGGGTGATGTCTTATCCTTTATTGAATCTTTGTAATTTTCCTCAAAACATGATAGGCTAATTTTTTATTTCATTGGGAGTCGATGAACCTTTGATTTTCTTATAAATTCTTATATTTCATGAGTTTAATATAAATTATCTTTGGAATAAATTGTTTGATTTATATTGATTTGATTGAATCCATGATTTATTGGCCATTTATTATGTTTATTCTTTACATTCGAAAGAAGTAGAATAGACTCGATATATATAAATTGACATAGGGTCCGATAAGGGATAGAAATATACCCCTATACTTTATGCAATTCGGTAATTGTTCATAGAATTTCATGCGTTTTTGTATGTTGCATCATCCATAGAAATATAGGCTGATGATATGTAGAAATAGATCTAATATATATCGAGAGAGTATATTAGATAGGCGTAGGAACATTGAATTGACAATTTTCCATTGATTTATTGGATTTGTGAAATTAGGGTTTATAGAAATCAAATGGGGATTCGATGTCCCAATGATTTTATTTCAACTTATTTCTACAATTTCATTTACAACATTGCATAATTACATTTTAATTGAGTTGTTGAGTCATTTAATTAGTGAAATTTCGAAATTAGGGTTTTCCTCCAAAATTAGGGTTTTTCACATTTAAACCAAATTTTCATTCAATTAGATTCGGTTAAGGTCACATTAGTCTAATTAGAGCTAATTCAATCCTCGTGGGAACGATACTTGGACTCATAGTCCATTTTACTACTTGCTAACGAATCGTACACTTGCTGTGGGTTTTAAAATTGAAACAAATAAATACGCGAACATACGTCGGTCAAACTGTTTAATTTTGGAACAATCTAACCTTTATTTGGTCTGTCCCATCCAAGAAAAGTCGTATTTCGCTCTCCATGCATGCAAATACGCTATCCATTTCTTTTTTTTTTTCTCCCAAGGATAGGGTTAGGATCTTTGGTCCATGTAATATTATACAACTAAATTTTTTTTTTATTTTTTTTTAATTAAATCAGGTCCTTATTGAACTCCCTCCCTGCATTCATCTAAAGCACACTCATAGCTCTCGTTTGATACCTATTTTTTTTAAAATGTATTTTTCTCTTTCTTCTTTTTAACCACATATTTTTTATTAAAATAATATTACAAGTAAATCAAAAAAATTTCCTTATTTTTCAACCATACACTTCCCATCAAGTTACTATTCTAAAATACATTTTTACATAAAAATAGCTATCAAACACCCCCATAATAAAAAACATTAAAGAGACTTATCAGAAGAAGATTCACTCAAGAAACTGAAGAGAAGAAAAAATATTGTAGAAAACACACATCGTGATAGGAGTTCACCACCAAAGCAAAAGCCAAGCCAAAGCAAATATTCGAATCGGGGTCTCGGACATGTGAATGGGGGATATTCCTGAAATTCACAAAGAAAAAAGGAAGTGAGTTAGACAAGAATTCAAAGGGATAGGAAGGGATACTCTGAATCATAGAACTATAATAAAATGTACAATTCCATTAACTCGGATTTCTTCTGTTTCATCAATTTTGTAAAATCATGTACAAGACTATCCTTTTTTCAGAATTTTCAAAGTTTTAGCGCAAGTTGTGATTGCATTAGCACAACAAATTCCATTAGCGCAAGTTTCATCAACGTTGAAAATCACGTACATTAACACGAATTTCTCCCGTCCTAGTTCTCTTCCTATGGCGAAAAAAGTCATTTTTTTAGCGGAAAGGTGGCGACTGCTGGGTACAACCTTTCTTCTCTGGTTTTCAGATTCCCACCGAACTTCGTGCGGCAGCTGAGCAACAAGACTAGAAAGAACTATGGCAACATCGGTGTGGCTCAAGTGGTGGCGGCTTTGCGGTCGAATAACTAGCAGACATCAGGACTCACGCCAGCGGCTAAGGATGTTTGTGCAGCCGCCGCCTCTGCCGCCATGGCGCCATTTGAGATTGAAACTGACGTCAAGGAAAATTACTAAAATATCCTGTTAAAGGACTTGCCTCATTTGAAATATGCTTTTTTTTTTTTTTTTTTTGAGCTCCGATGGCAAGATAGAAAATAGTTTTTCTCTTTTTTTTTTTTTTTTTTTTTTTGTATATAGGGAAAATTGCAGTCATGGTACCCAACATTTCGTTTATTTGTAGAGTTGCCCAAACCTTTCATTTGTGCCACTATGAGTACCAAACCTTCAAAAAATTTGCATCTGAGGTTTAAATGGATGATTTCTGTTAGTTTGACTGTTAGTTGACCCAATAAATTGACTTTGACCAATTTTATAAGGGGTAAAATTGTAACTTCGAAATAAAATTAAAAAATAAGAAAAACAAAAAACAAAAATCAAAAGCCATTCACTGTTCATCCTCACCTTCCTACACCCACCCCCACACCCCCACGTGTTTTCTTTTATTTGTTCATTTATTTTGTTTCGTTATTTATTTTTTTAAAATTAA
Organism: Olea europaea var. sylvestris; assembly: GCF_002742605.1. Lineage (NCBI taxonomy): Eukaryota > Viridiplantae > Streptophyta > Magnoliopsida > Lamiales > Oleaceae > Olea > Olea europaea. The sequence continues at coordinate 118,027 of NW_019231542.1, forward strand.
ATGTTTATGTAAATTATTGTTTTATCAACCAAATGGACAAACAAAATTCACTGAAACCCAACAACTCAAAAAAGTAAAATTTAGATGGCATTATTGTCAAAAAAAAAAAAAGTTTAAAAAATCGATGAGGAAGGGAGCAGATGAAGCTTATGGCAAATCGAACCGGGGATTTACTCATCCCGATATAGTTCAGGTTAAAAAATTAATTCTTTCATCGATTACTAATCACTTGATCGAATTAATTGATTTGAAAAGTAAAAATTGATTGGTCGTAAAAGTAAAAATTAACATTACGTCATTAACTATTGTATCTATTCCTTGAACTCAAACATGATACGTTGAATCTTTGACAATCTTTAACCTTACATTATCTCAAATATGTCATCAGGAGTTTTTTGGCATCACAAAATTCTGACCAGGTGAAGTTGATACAAGGCATTCCTCTTGTAGAACGAGCCACTGGATTTTCAAATCCCATAAGAAAATAGAAAAATATTTAAGCAAGTAAAGAGCCGTGAAACAAATTGTATGAAAGTAGAAAAACTTAAGAATGAGAAATGGTCTCACTCAAGGGCGAATCCAGGGGTCGAGTTCAAATAGGGCGGACCGCGAGGGTTGAAAGCTTACTATCGACGGCTAACATTCGTGATAACAGGGTTGTTTATTAATATAAAATTAAATAATATTAAAAAAATCGTACGGATTAGAATTAGAAGAACTAGATACACCATTAAAATTAGATCTAGGTACGAACTTTTATTTTGGAAAAAAAAATTGTTCCATAATCTGCAAAATGTCCTAATTTAATTCTCAATTAAATAGGCAATATATATTAACAAAATTTCAATATTCATTTTACAGTTAAAGTTAATTAAACAAGTATTATTATATTAACAAATTTGAAATTATTTATATGATTAAATCAATTTTATATGCTTATATGATTCCACTTTCTCACAATTGATTTTTTGTGAAATAAAAGTGGAACCTTTTATTAATTAAATAAGTTTTATTGAAAGATTCCTTATGACACTAAGGTCAATTCTCTTACAAATTCATCCACCATTAATTAACCAAACTCTCAAATCAATTGATTAGAGGAGGGAAAAAAGAAAAGAAAAAGAAAATCAAGAAGAGAGACAAAGCACCAGTTAAAAATGTTTCTACTTGCATTAAATCAATAAAATTGAACATATATTATTTTGTTAAATTATGTGCTAAAACTCAATAAGTTTTATGATGGTAAAGTGGTCAATATGTTTAAGGAAGGTAACTTGTTCGAATCACATTCCTTACATTTGTTTTGGTAAAAATTGTTGAAATACAAAAATTATAAAAAGTATTACTCTTACAAAGTTTCGAACACATGACCTCTAATTCAATAATAAAAGGACTAACCAACTAAGCTAACAAAGATATTTTCTATTAATATGAATTATTAAATATATAATCTAAAAATTCTATCTATTATTAGCAAAAAAAATTCACCCCGACGAATCCAGTTAGGACGACCGCCGTATCTCGCTGGCCCCTAAATCGGCTTCTTGTCTCACTTGCAAGTATGTTATTAGCCCCAGTGTTTTCACTTTCAGATAAACGGGTCTGTATGAAAATTCGTTTGGGAGAGAGAGAGAGAAACGAAAGCGCATGGGCACTGTTGGACCGGCGGGGGTTGTCATGGAGGGTACCCCAACTTTTGGGATTTTTTTTTTTAATTTTTAATTTTCTTTTATAAAGTCCCGTTTAATATCGATTGAAATTTAATTTTTTTATGCAAATCAAAGTTAAGAATTAATTTTAATATCATATTTCATGGGATCCAAAACTTTTCAACTTTTATCAAAATCTATTATAATTTGATTTTAATCCCCATCAAACTCGAACAAAATCGCTATAAATTTGAACTTTGTTTCTCTTTTCCTTACTCTCTCAGGACTCTCTCCCTCGTGCCTTCTACAAAATCTTACCCTTCTATTTTTTTAAAATTTATCTATAATTTCTCTACAAATTATTACATTTACTATAAATATTCACTTCTCAATCAAATTTTCAACTAATTAGAACCTAAATTTGCATTTTCTCCTCTCAAGTTGTGTATATAAAATGTATCTGAAATGATTATATCCAATTGACTTTTATTTAACGAATTGTGTTTATTTGATTGATTATTATTATTGAATATTTATTATATATTTTTCCCTTCACTTACACTGATTGTTTTAATTGATTGTTTGTATCAAATACATTATAAATTCTTTAGAAGTAAATATGCATTTTCTTTTGATGAGCAAAATATTAATAAAATGACCGTTCGAAATCAAATGGATGAATAAGCAAAATATCTTTGTGTATTCATTATTCACGAAAATTTAAGATAAGGTAGACACAAATTTTGATTAAAATTAAATCAGTAGCTGAATTAAAACTCATCAAACTTGCGTCTATCAAAAGGCAATAGTAGATCACATAAGTTATAGATTTGAATTTGCAAAATTTATAAGTAAAGATAAGGCTGGATCCCGTTCCTGTTTGACAATCTACCGACCTTCCCATTGCACCGATTAGGTTGGTTCAAACTTTTGAATTTTCTTCCCTTTTCTGCTTTATTTCTCGTCTTTTTCTTGCACAAACTTTACATTTCATTTTTGTCTTCAATTTCAAATCTACCATATTTTTTAATAAAGTAATCAAGTGATGAGTTGGCCAATTAATGGGGCGGACATAGAGAGCGATGGATATATTATGTACAATCGTGCTACATAGCCCGACTCAACAACAGAATTTTTTTCTAGACGACACATGATAGTTTTTCCATTGGAAATTAAAAAAAAGCAGTAAAAAAATTTAATTGATCACATATCATCGAATTAATTGGTTATAGATTATTTTAAGGTTACAAATCAGAAATTTTGTAAGTCACAGATTATTTCGAGATCACAGATCAAACATGTCACAAATTATTTCATTGGTCATATATTAAAAAAATTACAAATCAAAGGATCACATATGTTCAAATTTATTGATCACATATTCTAAAT
>NW_019231542.1:121653-139904 GCF_002742605.1 Olea europaea var. sylvestris
AAGGCTGCTTGTATACTTGCACTTACCCAAGAGCCAAATCCATATTTCAGAATTCGAACCCTTGACGCAGCAGCTTCAAGCAAAGATGGATTTCTCCATCCTCCCCTTTTACCAATACAACCAATCTGTTAGCACCATCCTATAAAATGAACACTCTCTGCCAGCATTGGTGGATCTATGGGGAGTGGGCTGTGCTACAGTCCGTCTCTCCAGCCCAATTCATAATTAAAATAAATAAATAAAATAAAATTTAAGTATATGTGTAATTTTTCACTTTTTTGCCAGTTTCAAAATTTTTACTGATATCTACGAGAGTGTAGAGAGAAACAATTTCAGAAAGGTCTTTACAGGCCCCAAGATTTACCATTTTACAGCATTTTCTTCCCTCCGTTAATCATTTCGAATCCTAATGGCCGTGTCTGGCTGCTTCAGGGCTTTTCCGACCTTCGAATGCCGTTCAGGGCCGAATTTCTCCCGTCGTCCTTAGATCCCTTCCTATGGAGAAAAAATCAAATTGTTTAGCGGAAAGGCGGAGGCGGCGGGGACTGGGTACGGCTTTTCTTCTCCGATCTTCAGATCCCGCCGAACTTCGTGCGGCAGCTGAGCAACAAGGCTAAAGGGAACTGAGGTAACGTCAGTGTGGCTCAAGTGGTGGCGGCTTCGAGGTCGAATAACCAGCAGACATCAGGACTCAAGCCAGCGGCTAAGACCGTTCGTCAGTCCCGGCCTCTGCCGCCATGGTGCCGGCGTCGAGGAAAATGGCTAAAATGTATAATTAGAGGACTTGCCTCATTTGAAATATGCTTCTTTTTTTTGAATTTTGATGGCAACATCGCTATTCATGCCGGTATGCTATTAATATATGAATATAGAATGCCGTTCAGATCCGGATTTCTCCCGTCCTGAGTTCCCTTCCTTTGGCGAAAAAATCAATTTGTGCCGAACTTCGTGCGACAGCTGAGCAACAAGGCTAGAAGGAACTGTGGCAACATCGGTATGGCTCAAGTGACGGTGGCTTCGTGGTCGAATAACCAGCATACATCAGGACTCACGCCAGCGGCTAAGGAAGGACGTCTGTGCAGCCGCTGCCTCTGCCGCTATGGCGCCAGTTGAGGTTGAAACCGGCGTCGAGGAAAATTACTAAAATGTACAGTTAAGGGACTTGCCTCATTTGAAATATGCTTCTTTTTTGAATTCTGATGGCAGCATTGGTATGCTATTAATATGTGAATATATTATCTAAACTACTCTTTTATGTAGATGTTAAATTTTTATATTAACATTTCTTCAGGAGTAGATGAGTTTATTAAGTGTCTTAAGCGATTTTTTAGAGGTTATGTATATTTATTAACATCATCTAATCAAAGGATAAGTGCGTAAAATCTGTCATCTTAAAATGCATTCCTTTCTTTGAATCAATAATTCTCGCCTAAGATAATTAAAAGCAATTACACACAGAACGCACCTAACAAGCTAGACTTGAAGTTTTTGGCAAGTGATCCCATGGACACATGATGTTAGTAACGAGTGATGAGCCAAGAAATATAAGATAGACTACAGATTATCACTTTTCTTTTCCGTTTTTGTTACGTATAATACATACCATTTTCCATCTTCGAAAGAAAAGCAAAACTGAAAATTTAGGGTTTACTCTTAAAATCCTGAATTCTTTAATTATTCATTTCACAGACGTAGAACACTCTCAATAATACACTTACATACAACATAGAGAAAGAAATACATGAGTGAAATACTATTAGTGACAAGAGTAAAAACTGAAAATACTTTCTTTGAACCTCCAGCTTTAAAACCAAAACCCAGCAATATGGTTTCACAGCATAAGCCACCTTAATTTTCTATTGTGAATTGTGGATTACGAACCTCAGATTGCAAGTATGTCTCTTTGTTCCATAGGAAAGTAATTAAATAACAGCCTCTTTAGAGTGTTGAAGAAGCGGCGGATATGTCTCATGAAATTGTGCTCCTCTCTTTCATAAACCCTGTACAACAATTCACCTGCTGATATCAGTACACACAACACATATAGAGCGGGCCTAATGGAGTCGGGGAAGAAGATCGACGCCAGTGATGCCACTGTAGTATTGCCAAAGAACACCATACAATGGAAAGGGTATGGTGGGGGGTTATCACGTAAATTTTGAGACCTCAGATTCATGCCATATGCCAAAAAAGCATAAATTAAGAAGCTAATAATTGCCATAGACATCGTTGCGGAGTGAGCTACAAACGGACCTCCGTCTATTCCGATGTTCTTCAACTGCAATAAAGCAAGCAATTTAGAAACATTAATGATGCGAGGGATTGTAAACCCTATACAAAGGATATACAAAATGGACTTTTATTATTCACCTGCATGAATGCAAGCAACGTAGGAACAACGACCTCAACGCTTTTACCATTGGAAGTGATTGTAAACCCTATATGAAGGATATACAAAATCTGGAATCTAATATAGACACTGGCAGCACGAAATTGTGCCCAGGTTATGAAGTTGAGAGAAGGAATTGCCACTAGATTTCCAATTCCTATAAGAGAAAAAAGTTAAGCAATTAAGATCTGTGAAACAAAATTGTGTAAAAGTAGAAAAACTGAAGCATGTGAAATGGTCTCACTTGCAAGTATGTTATCAGCCATAGCCTCTTTTATTCACTCTTGCCCCATTGTTGTCACTTTCCCCTCCCTCAGATAATCAGATCTGTATGAAAAATTGTTTGAGAGAGAGATGGGATATTTATAGACAAGATAAAAGTTTACGCAAACATGAGAAATTTGACTTTGTTAATAGAAATGATTAAGAAGAGGACTTGAAGAAGAGATAATGACCGTGCGTCTATACATATATATCAGATCTTTTATCAGTATATTTTAATTAATGGCTAATCTTTTCAGTTATGCTACTGTCTATGTAATTAATTATGTCCGAACATGAGAAATTTGACTTTGTTGCTTGAGACGACACAATAAAAATATTTAGCTTATTAGGCAACCTGCCTCAAAGATAATTAAAGTACCATGAATTCACCACCATGTACTTTTGTACAAGTAAAAAGTGACACTACACCAGTAGCCATTGTATCAATTCCTTAAACTCAAACATGACATGTTGAATCCTTCGACAATCTTTAACCTTACATTGTATCAAATGTGTCGTTGAGAGTTTCTTGTTTATAGTAATCTCCCTTCACTTATAATCTTGGGTTTATCAACGACTTGTACACTTTGTTAAAACTAACAAACATATAGAGAAGAGAAAGGAGGTTAAGGTTTCTCGTTCAATTGTCTAATAAAAAAACATAGAAAACACATTTTGAATAGTCACAAACAAGTAAAAAGATTAATATATCTTAAACCTTAAAAATGTCCTCTGCATTGACCCTTAAAAATGCTACCGACGTTCTAGGCAGGCTTAAGCTTAGCCAATTAAAAGTCAGTTTTTGTATAAATCAGTTGTCTTTATTTTTGTTATTTTGTGCTTTTATCCAGACCTGGGCAAAAAAATCAAAAAATTGATCAAACTGAATCGACTCGGGTCAAGGTGGATTGGTTATGGATTAAGACTCCCAGGATATTTTTTAATAAAATAATATTATATGCAAACTAAAAACTTTTTCTTATTTTTTAACAACACATTCTAATTTAATCTACGATTCCAGTACAATAAAATGAGACTCAAAGACTCTAGGTTCTAATCACTTGTATTGGAATTATTAATAATATGTATATTGAAATATTTAATATCGTAAATACCTCATATTGCTCGTGAACAATATTTTGATGTCCAGATTCAATTTGGAATAACATTCACCAAATTTATTTGTAACTAGTAGAATGGTTGATGACAGTTCATCAAAGAAACTTGTGTTCATTCAAAAGAAACTTGTGTTCATTCAAAAGCAAAATGGCAGTATTTTATCTTTTTAAGGAGGAAAAAAGTTATTTTTTATTCCTAAATTTCGTGTCCATTTGAGTGATCTGCATACTGAATGTCAAATCAGATGCAAAAGAATATCATGAGGGTCTAATTATCTTCTGTCCACAAAGAGAGGAAATAATTGCAGTGACTCATTTTTTTGCTTTCTTAGGTCTCCTCAACAATCAAGTATGGCATCCTGAAGAATATATGGTAGATAAAGATGCTCACCGTAACGAGCCGATGAGCTCTATTATTATTATTATTATTGGATAAAGATGCTCACCGTAACGAGCCGATGAGCTCTATTATTATTATTATTATTATTATTATTATTATTATTATTATTATTATTATTATTATTATTATTTACCTTTTTTTAAGAGCCCACGAGCTCTTGATAAGAGTATAAAATATGATAATTTCCCATTTTAATTGTTGCATTCGTATGATTATTTGATGTCAAAATATACTCATTACTTTTATATTTTCATTTAGGTCACAATTTGATGGAAAAAGTGGAAATTTGAAAAAAAAAAAAAAAAAAAGGAATAAAAAAGGGCAAAATGGAAGAAAACGAAAGTTCGAGAACTAAAGTGCAAATACTCCAAACTTGTGTATAATCTTATGATGAAGATTCGAGAGTGTTAGAGGTCAAACAGATAAGGAAAGAAGTCAAGTGGATGAAATACGATCAAAATATGATCACACATCTATTTCCAATCGAAAAAGTTATGTACCGATTTTCAGCCTTATATTGGGACGCGTTTTTGACATGGTAAACTATCGAATTGGAAGATAATGTCTGAAGCAAAGTCGTAGCTCTTTGAGTTTTCTTTCCAACACAACTTGAATCATCTCAATCGGACATCAAGAGAGAAAGTTATGACTAAAATACTAGAAGTTATCCGACGGAGGAAATGGTGACAACCATGTGGTCGCATAGCTATAAAGACATGAGGTCCCATGGCTGCATTCCGAGAACTTCTGGAGCCATTTTGGCTGAACCATGCGGCCGTATGACTTATAACCATGTGACCGTATGGGTATTTTTCGAGGGCGAAATCCCAAATTTCTATTTTGACGCAAACACTTAAGGAAACTTGTTTGGCACATGTTTTAAAGCCCTAATCTCGACCCAGAACGCCATTCTTCCTCTTCACGTCAATTTTGTCTCATTTTGGACGAAGAAACTCCATGGAAGGCTAGAAAATCCTTGGTGAAGTAAGGGAGGAACTCGATTGGTATTGATTATTTCAACATTTCTCATGCTTGTAATATGATTTCCATTGGTAAACAATTCTAAATTTGGGTTTCTTGTTCTTATGAATATGTTTTGAGATTGGTTTAATATATATTAGATTTTCATGAATTTAATCATGTTCTTTCTATCGAATAATTGAAGTATGTATTGAATTTCAATTTCAAACATTGTCGTGAGATTGATTTAACTTTTACTATATTTCGCATAGATTTAATCATGTTTTATTTATCATGAAATTAACCTAATTGTTAAATTTCAATTTCAATTATTTATTGGTGTGATTCTCTACGATTTTATGCTTGATGTATGAGATGGATTTAGAATTTGATTTCAATAGATTAAAGTGAGTATATGTTATAGGAAATTCCATAATTGAATTACTGTAGAACAAAACTGGGCCTTAATGTTATATTCCCCAACTAAAGTTTGATAAAAAAAAAAAAAAAAACTTTAATTGAGTACATGAATGCATGCAATTGTCTCTAATCAAAATTGTTTCACAACCTTTCCTTCCTTTAAAAAGCGGGAAGTGCACTTGAAATATTTTTAAAGTGCACTCTTTCAACAATTGGAATTTAGAACAAATGCTGATCCAACTTTATATATCACATAATTTAGGATTGTCTCTAATCAAAATTGACAATCAACCTTTCCTTCCTTCAAAGTGCTAGAAGAACAAATTTAAAGTCAACTCTTGAAATATTTTCTAAAGTCCAATCTTTTAACAACTGGAGTTAGAACATACGCTGTTCGACCTTCATATATCACGATTGTCTCTAATCAAATTGATGCACAACCTTTCCTTCCTTCCAAATTCCAGAAGAGCAAATTTAAAGTTAGCTCTTAAAATATTTTTTAAAATTCAATCTTTCAAAATTAGGAAGTTAATACACTGATCCACCTTCATGTATCATAATCCACGACTGTCTTGAATCAAAATTGACGCACAACCTTTCCTTCTTTCAAAATGCTAGAAGTGTAAATTTAAAGTTAACTCTTGAAAGTTTTAGATTATTATTATTGTAACATTGAATGTTTAAAAAAAAACTAATACTTATTTATAATCATTGTAAGTGATTTTTTTTTTTTTTAACAATCAAATATGTAGCTATGAAATGACAATACAACTTACAAAGCAATGATATATGATTCACCTGTTTAAAAAAATATTTTAAGATGGACTTGCTACTTAAAGCGAACATTTCTTTTGGCGAGTGCTCCACTTGAAAGTAAAGAATAGCATTTTATTCGAGTTGTGTAGTTCTTGTGGTGTTATATAATTGTAGATTATAAGACGCCCACAACAAAAGCCGGTGAATCTTTAAAATCGTGGTTTTTGACTTGGGTAAGTATACCTGTACATTAGAGTATATACCCCTCTCACATAAGAGGGGGTCAAAAGTGATTAAAAAATTCGTGTGAGAGGACTGTACACTAGAGTTCATGTAGCATTTCTCTTTTGACTTTCTTGAATAAGATGATAGCAGAGCAAAGGGTAAATTGAAAAATGACACATCAAACGGCCACTCGCAATTAACGTTGCTTACAATGATTATAAATAATTTTTTTAAAAGACATTCAATGTTACAATAATAGTAATTTAAAACTTTCATAAAACTTTTAAGAGTTAAATTTTAAATTTACACTTCTAGCATTTTGAAAGAAGGGAAGGTTGGGCGTCAATTTTGATTTGAGACATTTGTGAATTATGATATATGAAGGTGGAACAACATATTTAACTTCCGATCATTGAAAGATTGGATTTTAAAAAATATTTCAAGAGCTAACTTTAAATTTGCTCTTTTGACATCTGGAAGGAAGGAAAGGTAGTGTTTAAATTTGATTAGAGACAATCATGATATATGAAGGTCGAGGAGCGTATGTTCTAACTCCAATTGTTAGAAGACTGGACTTTAGAAAATATTTCAAGAGTTAACTTATATCTAAAAGGCCCTGTATAAATTTTGACTTAAGACCCCAAAATCTTAAGGCCACCCTATTTTTACTCGTACTTCCAATGATTGGAGTAGGTTGCATTGTACATGTCTTGTAATTTCTATTATTTCCCTTCAATTCTAATACATTTTTTTTTATCTCTTGGTGGTTTGAACAAAAAAATGAAGAAGAAAGCAAATTGTATGTTTTCTTTTTCTCTGAATAAAAAAATGAAGAAGAAAGCAAATAGTGTGTTTTCTTTTTCTCTCTTTCTCTTTTTCTCCTTTCTTTCTTTTATATTTATTTTTTTTTTTAAATTTAAATGTTTATTCATCTTATCCTCATAAGTTCATTGTTGACAACCAAATTGACAATGACCCACAAAAACTAAAACATCCGGAACATGCTGCCCAAAAAAAAAAAGGTTAAAGGACCAAGTTGCTATAAGGTCATAAGTCGACTAATGGTGCAATATTCCCTTGTCCTTTACAATAAACATTGTTGATTGTTCATCTAAAAAAATCAAGTTTGATTTATTTTAATTTATGGACGATGATTTCTGCTAACTACAACATAGCCGCAGGGGCAAATTTAGGAGCTCGAGTGAGCATGGACGGTCGTTAATCGTCCAAAACAATGGCGGCAATAAAAACTAAATATATCTATTATTATATACCATTATATTTCATTATAACATTCATCAAATGCAAAAGTGGTAAGGCATTTTTAAAATTCTACAGAGGAGAGAGCGGTTGAGCGATGTGCTTTTTCATTTGGTTTTGAACTTCTAAGAGATTTTAAGCCTTTTCAAAATTTTTGAACTTATATATATGCTAAAGTTGTTAACAGCACACGCAGATTGTCACAATGGTCCAACTATTGTCAATTTCCATTGAGATCACGGTTCGAATCTTTTCCCATTGCATTGGTTTTAATCAAAATGATAATAAATATTAAACTAAAATAATCAATTAAATTAAAGATTGTTCTTGTAAGGATCGAAAACTTGACCTCCCACTTACAACACGGATCCCTTACCATCTGAAATATGGTAGTTAACCTGAAAAAAGTGGAATTACCAGATATAATCCAAAAACATTGACAAAAATAATAATAATAAATAAATAAATTTAATACCGGCAGATTCAGCACAGGCGGTCGAGGGTGCTCGCTGGGTGCTAGATCCGCCATATTACATAGGCGTTCTAAGTCATAAAATGAAATATACCAGGGGATCTCAAAGTTGCCATAGGACATTACACATTGACACAATTTATTTAAAACAAACACAGTAGCCCAGATTTGAAGTCCCAAATTGCCAAAATTATTCAATCTCTGGTGGTACTTGAGATGTAGGGTTCGAGTTTTTCATCTCTCTTTTATTTCATGTCTGCTTTGGCCTTTTCATCTTATCTTTTCCATCCACAAGTTGACATACTTTCTTGCTATCCTGTAACAATATTCATCACATCATGAGAAACGAGTAAATAGACAGAAGAAGAAGAAAATATTTAAGAAAGATGAACGTTCTTATTCTAGTATTTGAACGCAGTATTATCTCTACTATTGTTGGTTATTATCAACGTGCTGGCTCATGTAATGGGACTATGAACTTAATTTATTGAGAATAAAAACTCAGGTAGTCATTCTTCTTCCATTTTTGGTTTAAAACTGGTAAAAATATAATTTCATTTGTTTCTTTGGACAATTTTTGCTTTAGCCGAAAGATGTACCTTTGATTCTCTTGGACAGAGGTAGCTAGATGCTGCATCTCGTTTGGAGATTTTCCTCGTTGTCTTAATCCTATTCTTGGTAGGCCTTGGGATATCCTTGGGCGCAGCTACAGATCTGACTTCAATGCGTAGAGAGACATCGTTAGATCCACAACTCTCCTTCTCTTCCATTGCTACATCAAGCAATCTCTTCCTCATCCCGTTTGTTTGGTGACCACTAACTGCCTCAATTTGCTTGTACATTTGGTCTTCCGTCATGGTACTTTCTAGCAGACGAGTCACCATCCATCGTTCTAGCCAGCTCCAGCCCAAGCCGGTTTCGTTACTGTTGGATTTGATTTGTTTTCTCTTCGAGCAGATTCTTAACTACGTACAAATTAGGCAAAGACAAAATCAGTGCACATTCTATTCTCCAATACATCCAATTTCTACTGCTTTGTCTATACCTGTTGTGAAAAAGCATAAGCCAGAGCCTTCTCGCGCCTTGTTGCTGCTTCTAGCTTGTTTTGAATTCTCATTTTTGATATAACATTACTTACAGTGCTGTCATCCCAGTCTTCCTGGACAAGTTGACAGTAAAATTATAAATTTCATTAGGTTAATACTTTCGGTTCAAAAACTTTGCTGCTGAAAAAAAAATAATGTTAGAGGTGTATTCAATGTGTAGTACTCAACAAGAGTAGACAGTATTTTAATTTCTTTTACTTCATTAATACTGTCCAATACAATAAGATTGAACTTAGCAACAAGTCATAGGTGTTATCGACTGCATTATCATGCACACCTTGCACAAGAAAAACAGTGTCAAATGTCCAGATTGCGTTAAAAACTACAGCAGTTCTTTCACTAAATTTTCCCTATCACTGGTTGAATCAGATTCACGAGATACTATTATATGAGATAAACTGAATTCCATTAGCCATTTAGTACGTTCCTCCAATTATCTTATAGTCCAGTGGTATGTCCCTTCTGCGGTATTATATTTTAGCATTTGATAAGCTAAGATATAGCCCCAGAAAAAGGGTAGGGGGATTTTACATTTTAAAATTCCAGTTGTTGTACCTGTAGCTTGAGCACTTGGGCTCTACTTCTATGCCGTGCTGGATGGTGCACAGCCATGCTTTCTTCTTGGGATGAGAAAATGTCGGAATTTCCAGTTTGAACTTCAATTGATGTGCCCATAGACTCTCTACTTGGACTTCCTACAGGATCTGCCTTACAATCTTGCAACTTCATTCCTTCATTAGCTCGTCGGGCCTGAAATTTTAAGCACTCAAACAACTCAAATGGAGTATCCAGAAAATACTTCACTTAAAGAAACAACATTTATTTATGGAGATAAGCATTCTCTTAGTTCTTGTTTAATCTTCTTTCCAAGTATATGCGCAGATTCATTTTCTTGTACAAGCATCATCAAACATTTGCATATATTACAATACTACAATGATTATTTACGCGTAAATCTCCACATAAAGTTGATGCATATATTGTGAGTGTATTGACCAGAAATCTTCTAAATGCCGACTGAATGATCATTGCAGCATCTTCTTGCTGACAAACTTTGTAGGTTGAGTTTTGCTTTTCCTTTGAACTTCCATTCTTCAACTCATTGCTTTCAGCATCTGCTTGGTCCTTGAAATCTCCTGCCAATGGTTGATTAACAGTGGTCTCAGAGCTTTTAATAGAAGCCGTATCCGCCTCTGCATAAACTGAAGTAAATACACCCTTCCAACTTATGTTGTTGTAGTATTTTTGTGGCTGATCTGCACCGTTTCTATATTTGTACCCCTTCATCTTTGCTGCCATACCTATTATGTTCAGTATGCACACTGGCTATTCCTTTCCTTATAAATAGGGAACCTATTTAGGCACCTTTGTGGTTTTTCATTACCTGTATTTTGAAAAAGAAGCTAGTTTTTTGCTCTCTATGCAAAACACCCAAAATTCTTGTTCCATTCTGTTCAATTGGTCTTCATAGCCGCCTTGCGAACGAAAATCATAATAATAAGCAATTTTTTTTCCCTGTTTCCTTTTGTGATACTCTACTTTTTACATGTTGTATCTAATACGAATTTGTTACTGAAATTGAGAAAATATTAAACAATATGCTGAGTTCATAACTGTTAAATAAGATTATTTGATGAAATATAATATATTAAGATTTTCGTCTGACTAGAAGACAGTCATTACTTTCGGATGCTGTCTCTTGAAAGAAGTGGTGGGATTCATATGGTTTTTATAGAAATCTTACAATTAAAAATGAATGACCATGACAATTTTTTCTCTTCATTACACTGTTAACCACTTAGCTTGGATGGTTATTGATATAATAACTTCTGAATGCGTCAACGTCTCTTGTATCTCAATTACTAACAATTGCAAATGTCACTCAATACTACTTGTGTAGTTACCTTTGAATTATGCACTTGTATTGAACATCGTCTCTTGCAATCAAGGTTTATTAGTGTTACTTTTTAAACTGACCTGAACCATCAGCGATTCATGCTCTAATAAGCAATTTGCATTAAAAGTTTAAATAGGTACACGTCTCCTTTGTTATATGTAATTGCTTGTATATGCAGTCAAGCCCAACACAACCAGGCTAGTGAGTTCTCACTGATCTATGGTTCAAATTTTCTTTCTGGAAGTTACAGATCTCACTTTATATTTGAGTGTTGCAGGTCCAGGTTGTCTGCTTATAAGGATAGAGAACTTATTTTAATCATGTGTACAGGTGTCTCGGTGCAAGTCAGAAGGTTTGGTTTGACAGGAATTTGCAGGGCAGAGCTGGAAAGGTGAGTAACTCCATTGGTGCTGGAAGTTGTCAAGGTCCCAAACTCTCAACTCTTTGTTTTCCTTGCAGAAGTGCAGGTTAGAAGCAGCTGTATAGTTCGTTTCTTTTATTGGACAGTTCTATTTTATGTGTAAGATGTCTTATTATTTTAGTTATTTTGATTGAACCAATTTGTATGAATGTTTTTTAAAGTGTGATGCTTTATAATGATTTACATACTGTACTCGCCCCTGTTATTTACTACCAGTTTTAACGAGGCTCGTTCTGGATTGAAAACATTAATTTAGCTGTTGTATTATTTTAGATTTAGCTGTTGTATTATCTCCTAAAATAATTAATGCTTCATTAGTTTGAATTAAAATATGAAATAAAGAAAGTAGAAGGAAAAACGAGAGAGTAATATAAAAATATCTGGTAAGAAAAGTTACCCGTCAACTATAAATGATGCGGTAGATTAATAAATAGCTGAATTAAAGAATGTAGGGTCGTTTGTGGAAAAGTCAAAACCAATTCCATGTAAGCTGGAAAAGAAAAAATCATCAAAACTATATGAACGTGACGTTTCCACTTTCAACTAAAGTAAAAAACGAATTATTCGGATGTGACATTTTACAATGAATTCACTCCAATCCAATGGACCCGTAGTAAAATAGACTTTCAAGGACAATGAAAGTGTTTGTGCAGTTGAATGAGATTGCAGATTAACAATGGATTAAAACGCACATAAACGAGAGCTCTTAAGTAACTCCACAAAATAATAAAATTTCCGGCCCGAGAAGTAAAAATATAATCTCTGACAAATAATCAGGAAAATTTCAGACAAAATTGAGAATCTGGATACTCTTTTCTATTCCAGCAAACAATAATCCATATATATTTCTTAATTTTAATGAATATCAATTTCCTCGTCTCCTACTTAGTTTTGTTGCCTTTTCCAGCCTTTTTTGACGGGTAAGGAGTCGCAGTGTGAACGCTTTTATTGCCTGCACACAAGCATTTAATTAATTTAGAATCCTTATTAGGACAACCAAATCATGTTAAAATCTCGAATAGAATATAAAAAAATATAGCTACCTGTTTTACTAGGAGTAGTAGCCAGTTTTGCCTTTTTGTTGGAGACGGGAGTTTCCAACACAGAAGATGGCCTTTTCTTGGGCTGTTGAGCCTTTAATACAGGAAACGAATTAACACAAGTCGTGTATAACATGTTTTTAGATCATTCAAATAGCAAGTGCAAATACCTTTGGAGTTTCTTCATCACTGGAGTCATCACTATCATCCATCAAGTCTTCCGAATCCTAGACAAGATCCAATTTATTCAATTCAGTGGGACAGAAAAATAAGTAAACGCTAACATGATATTCAAAAGGGTTGAAGAACTTGTAATGAATGATCTCTAGAGGAAGAAAAAAAAGAGATTCACGTGAATAACTCAGTTACGAGCAATGAGAATGGAGACATACCATTCCTCCTGATAAATCATCAGATCCACTATCGTCCGAATCGTCTTCATCTTCTTCGACATCAGATTCAGGGGCCTCTTCTTTCTTAGTTTCAGTCTTAGTAGCAGCAGCAGCCTTCTCTTTTGTAGGTTTTGAGTCCTCAACCTTGAGCTGGGGTTTACCTGAGAAGTCAACAAACTTCAATTGTAACTTCTCATTTTGCACATCTGATGTTATACAGAAAGAAACCAACGGACTTGAGCTGTTGGCATTTCAGCATTTAAGGTAAAGTCATGAAGTACAGAGAGAGAGAGAGAGACTTTTGACATACCACCATTTTCAAGAGCCTCAATTGGAAATTCCTCATCATCAGATTCATCTGAAAAATCTTGCTCATCTAGAAAAAATGGATGATCGCATCAGTGCCATCAAAACAAGACAATAAAAAAACTAATATCCTTTATCTATGGTAATGCACATCTCAAAACATGCCAACATTTCAAAGTTAAGTGTGGAAAAATTATAACAAGATTATAATGAAAATCACTAACGGATCATGCGAAATGTGTAGATGATAAGTGAACAGTAGTTATGAATATGTAGTCAACATTAAAGGTTGACTTCGACTTCAAATTATCAGGAAGTTATAATGAAACCCAAACGAGCACTAACTATTATAGTTTTCTTATACAGACGAAGCCATCACCTAACTTGATTCAAGATAAATGGAAACGCAACAGCCCTTCTTTTCCTTAAGGGACAAAAAGGCAGAGATACAAAATTGCATCACGCCTTGCAACTATCAAACTAAAACAATTATGCAAAAGACAACATGCAAATGCCCTCCAAATACACAGAAAACTTAAAGAAAGCATCAAACATTAAATTCCCAAGAAAGTTCTCATATCTCATGTACGCGATAAAGACCGTGTTGTCCGTACAATACGCAATACATTGTAACATCTTCAGCAAAACCAAGCCCAAAAAGAAGTAAAAACAAACAATTCTCTTAGAGATAACTCACAGAATCACACTCACATGGAACAACGCATAAAAAATAACGATGATAATTGGTAGAAGTAAAAGATATCTACCTTGAATTTGATCATCAGCGATATAGCCAATAAAGTAGACACTCCCATTTTTCCAGTCATGAGAGAGCTCAAACTCCCTCTCAAACACCAAGTCAAACATCACCTGAGGTCTATCCTCTGCAGACAGAGTTCCTATAACATACTTGTCTTTATCAATTTTCATACGAACGGGGATACATTTGGCTGCTTTCACATCTTTCACCTCCCCTAGTGCTGCCTGAGATAGTTGCAAAACAAGTCAACATTTAAGACCTCATTACAAAAATATAAAGTAAGGAATAAATCACGGCGTTTGATAAAAGTACTATAAAAAACTCCAACCTGTGAAATATGAATCAATTTGCCCAACTCAGGTTGAACCTTGAGTGATTCTCCAGCTTTAACTTCAACTCCTGCACGCATTGGGAAAATTTAAAATTCAGAGAAAGCACACGAACAATTTGATCAGCAGGAATAAAATGCAAATATAAACTACTTCATTGACAAGCTATATCCTCTATTACTCAGATTAAGCCATTGAATTTATCCTATTGGACTTTAAACTATAGGGAGATAAATTGAAATGTTCAATAAACAGAGAAAAGCATGAAATCAACAAAAACATATGCTTATCAGGACCTGTGAGATCAAAAGAATGAAATCAACCAAATAGGCCAAATTTAGCAGTCACAAACATAATTTATATCAAATTGTTTGTAGGGAACTGAAAAAGAAGATAATTATTTTTAAAGAATAAACCACTTTCCGCCACAGTTGAAAGGGAAACACGTTTGGCTAAGCCTAAGAAAAGTTTACTAATTTGCACTTTAAATTAAAAAAAAGGTTTGGAAGACTTCTTTTTTCATTTTTTATTTTTGCTTTAAGTTAAAAAAAAGTTTTACTTCATTTGAACAACTTAATTATCCTTTTATTTCACCGTAAACTTACTGTCTTTTACTAATACAAGAATTTAAACTTAGCACATGCTCCAAATCCCAAAACTATAAGCTTAAAAGCCATACACACTTTCTTTTAATAAAAAAAATAAATAAAATTACATTCTATTGAACACAAAGCTAAAAGAAGAACAGTTCCATAATCATCATATATCAAATACAAAGCTAATATAATATACTTTATAATTGTATTTGTATACAAACAAAAACGTAATGAAAAAATACACAGATTGAAGTAAAAGATAGAGCAGCGATGAAAGGAAAGCTTACCCCAGAATTCCATATTGATTAGTGTTTGCAGGAGACTTGAAGCCGTGAGGTTTTATGTTGTGTAGAAGAAATCGTGTAGGAGGCGCAGGGTTTTATAGAGGTTTAACGAGGGAGGGGAGGAAATTTGCAACTTTGAATTAGGGTTTACAAGTTCCATTGTGTTCTAAATGGGCCGCCTCACGGCCTGTTTAAAGAGACTTCACCTGGCCCAATTTTACAATGATCAACTGCAGCTCCTATCGCTAACCATCATATATTATTTTCTATTGCTTTTTTAATTGATTTACATGTAACAATTAAGTATCCGTTTGGTAGGGATTAAAATTAGATTTTTAGTAGATTTTGATAAAAATTGATAAAATATATAGTTAAGAAGTTGTAAAACCCATTAAATATGTGATTAATATTAATTGTTTAACTTTTACTTAAATTAAAATATCATTTTAATTAATACCAAACAAGGACTAAATTGAAACTTTTAGTTTACATAGTATTGATGTCTATTGACTAGATATTAAAACATCTCCAATACAATCGTGAATTATTTTGAGACATGAGTCCAATTGTAACCTTAACGAAAGAAATTTTAAAGAGTAGTAGTCCAATTCTTACCTTTGCCAATTAATTTTATTTTATTTCTCTCTAAGTTATTTAATTCTTACCTTTGTGCACCTGGTGATATTCCTATCATAAAAGGAGATAAGTTTAACAAAATTCAATGTCCAAGGAATGAGCTAGAAAGGGAGTCTATGAAGATGATTCCATATGCTAGTACTGTGGGGAGCCTGATGTATGCTCAAGTTTGCACTAGATCGGATATAGTCTGTGCAGTTAATGTCCTTAGCAGATTTCAGTCTAATCCAGGATGAGCATCGGAAAGCAGCTAAGAAAGTTACGAAATATTTGAAGAAAACTGAAAGTTATATGCTTACATTCCAGCGTACAAATCATCTTAAGGTGGTAGGATATTCAGATTCTAATTTTGTTGGATGTCAAGATGATTTGAAATCAACCTCTGGTTACATGTTTACATTAGCTAGTGGTGCTATTTTTTGGAAAAGTGCTAAACAGACTCTAGTGGTATCTTCCACTATGCAAGCTGAATTTGTGGCGTGTTATAGGGCTACAGTCCAAGCCGTTTGATTAAGAAATTTCATATCTGGCTTGAAAGTTGTTGATTCCATCTCAAAACCGATCACCATCTACTGTGATAACAGTGCAGCAGTATTCTTTTTAAAGAATAATAAAAGTTCTAGTGGATCAAAGCATATTGACATCAAATATTTGGTGGTTAGGGACAGAGTCAAGGAAGGGCAGACGAAAATAGAGCATATCAATACAGAGGTAATGATTGCAGACCCTTTGACTAAGGGACTTGCTCCAAAAGTCTTTAAAACACATGTTACTAATATGAGTATTGTGAAAACATCTGATGTTTTTGGTTACTGAGAGTTATTTATGTAAAGAACTATGTTTTGGGCTTGATCCCTTTACGGGGATACGTAGGCAACCTATATGTTTTCGGGTATAGCCCCTTCAGACAATAAAATAAAATAAAATAAAATTTTTTTCCCTATCCATAAACTATTTTGAGCATGCATGTGACATATGTCTTTTTTATTATAATATTATTGTGATATGACATGTAAAGACATAAGATGAGTCTCTTTTGGAGACATATGACTTCATTTTGATCCGAAGTATTATGAGGACCGATATGAATTAGCACAGTTTTTTATCACATTTGGTGCTAAGTTTGATAAGTGTGTTTTTACACACTTATTTGGTTCATAAACATGACTTAAACATGGATAAAATGGTTGAATTGTGACTTAATCCAGTTAAATTCATGCATTGTAGGTAATTCATTGGAAATTGTGGAATTCAGGAGAAAAGAGCCGAGAAGGACCAAAACGCAACAATTTGATAGTTCGAGGACCAAAGGTGCAAATATTGAAAAGTTGAGCTAAATGCAAAACGAGAGTAAAAACATGCCAAGTATGAGCTCAATGACAAAGCAAAACAAGTGGAGGAAGAAAGAATGGAAGATGGACTAAAATAAAGATAATTGAAAGTTGGAGGACTAAAGTGCAAATACTCAAAAGATGGGCCGAATAAGTGGCATAATATTTGAAAGTGTCGATCATCAATTGGAAGATAAGAATTGTTGAAAAAATGAAGAAATCGAAGAAAGAAGTCAAGAGAAGCAACAAAGAAATTCAGGGACCAAATTGAACAAACCACATAGATGGTTACTTCTATGCGACCGCATAGTGTAACCTTCTATGCGGTCGCATAGAAGGTTTCAGGAGTTCAATGAGCCAAAAACATTTGATCTATGCGACCGCATAGATTCCTTCTATGCAGTCGCATAGTATATTTTTGAAGCTTCGGGCGTAGTTTTTCGTTTTGGTTGAAACTCCTTTCCTACTTAATTTGGACGCGATATAAATACCAAAAATTCATCATATGAAGGGGAGGAACGACCAGGGAGAAGGGAGAGACCAAAATTGGAGGCAAGAAACTTGATTTTGGATTCAATTTCACACGGGGCTCGAGACGGGATTGAAGATTATACACACAGATTGAAGAAATTCCATACGGGTGTATTCTTATTATCTTTTAATTTCATCTTTTCAATTTCTTGATTTTGTAATGATGATTATAGGCTAGGGTTTTTGTTCATTAGGAATTTGATGAACCTTTTGATAATTTAAATTTCCATTATTTCATTAATTCAACAATAGTTTCGATTGGACAAATGTTTGATTTATATGATTTGAATGCTTCCATAATTATTTGGCCAATTATTATGTGATTATAGATGATTTGTTCTTTGCATTCGAAAGAAGG
>NW_019231542.1:142633-198515 GCF_002742605.1 Olea europaea var. sylvestris
GAGAACCACGAAGAATGAACCCATTTGTAAAGTTAGAAATAAATAAAAAAGGAATTTTTATAAGTTAAATGCACCAGTGACATAAGTCAACATCAACCTGGAAATTATTGTTTATTAAATGAACCCTCAAATTTTTATTTTTATTTTTTTATGCAGTAACGCAAAAGGTCATGATTAAAGGCTCACGAGAAAATAAAATGAAAAAATGGCACAAAGGAAAATATATTGCTCATTGGTACACCAAAAAGAAGAGGAAGTTGGGCATTATAAACATGACCATTTGGAAAAAAAAAATGATTGGAATTCATAATAATTCTTGAACATCTGAAAACATTAAGCAAAACAGAAACTAAGACAATGTAAACACTATCAACATTTTTGAACAGCACATCACAATAGCAGAAGAATGAAGGGTTTTACAGAGAAATAGTAGTCCAATGACAAGCCAAAAGGAATGGTAAGCTTGCATCATAAGGAGTGGTTGAATTATAAATAATGTTCCAAGTAAAACCTTCATTCTGTGAACTATTGAACTCATTATGTAATGTGATAATTTTGTGACCTTCAAACACACAGACGGTTCCAGGAAGCAAATTAGATAGTGGGTGGCCAATAGTGCCAACAGTCAGATGTCTTTGACAACTTTGACTTTATTTTAACTCATAAAACATGTATCCATAAAAATAAAAGGATAGAAAGGGAGATGTACAAACTAAAAGCATGATGACTGAGAAATACGTGTAATATTGATGATTTCTACCAATCGTCCAAACAACAAATGCGTTATGAATCAAAGACAGTTAACACAATTTTACAGAGATAACCAATAACTTACATGCTGTCCTTGGTATACTTTCTCTATTGCCTCACTGGCAGCACTAGCTTTGAAGATAGCATCACTTGACGCACTTGATTTAACATCAAATCCTGAAGCACGCCATCTTGGCAGGCCTCCATCTAAAACCCAAATTCTGTCATGACCAAAAACTCGGAACATCCTGTTATATAAAAGAAGTTGACGAGTTTCTCACTCATAATCAAAGAACTCAAAAGTTTAATGCTTCTATTTTGTTTCTTTGGTTTGAATTTAAAACTCACCATCAAACACGAGCTGCACTGAAAAGTATTTTTCCATCATACACAACAAGCCCATCCTTATTCTCAATGCCAAGGGCAGAAACAGCAGCAGCAAATGCTTCCTCCAATGGCAACATATGAGGCAACTGGTAAACGCCATTCAAGAGGAAAAGCATTATAAATTATTTACATGCATATGCATATGCATTTACAAATGATTGTTTTATGGGCGTATTGATTAGTATAGGTACACATTTGCACATGTATACACAGCATATGCGTACACGCTATCAATCTAGATAAAACTTTGCAAAACCATAACAATAAAGATGTTTGATCCTAAAAAGAATTATTATTGCCTTATTGCACAACCAGCAATCCGATCGATATAGATAATATTTTATTTTGTAGTAACCATAGCTAAAAAGCCAACACAGTCGGATAATTTACCAGCTCCTAGGCTAGAATTCCTCGCTCCAAATTTCCCGAATGGTGCCCCCAATTTATCATCCATTCATCCTCAACACAACTACAAATTCGGGATTTCGTGTCCAAATAAATAATGCTCTTTCACAGCCAATTCTAAGAAATGCACAAAACAAAAACAGTAGTGAAAGCATATTTCCAAAGCTAACTCAGTTAAAACAAATAAATCATCAATTAATTGACAAATCTTGCGAAAAATTAGGAGCTAGAAAAAGAAAATTCAAGAACCCAAAAACTTGCCTTTTAAATGGGATTCACAGAATGAACAAGAAAATTAATTTTCAGATAGACCTTGAGTGCGGTTTAGGAATCAGAATCAAGGGGCTTCACCTTCTTCTTCTTCTGCCATCGAATCATAGGTGGAAATGTAGACTCGAAGGACTGCTGCCAGCTGCCGCATCTCACAAAATTCAAGGGCTTGAAGGTGCTACGTCTAGGGCTCGAAGGTGCTGCCACTGCTGCGTGACCTGCGTTTAGGGCTCGAACGCAGGAGGCCGGTGGTCAGTGGTGGAAGGCAGCGGGATAGAGAAGATAGACGAGCGGCGCCGATCGCGTGGGAGTAAAACTCGTGGTTTGAGTATTACCTCTGCCTATTTTACTCTTAGTCTCATCCATTAGTTGTCTAAAAGAAAAGGTTTTCGCAACGTTTTATAAACGTTGCCAAAGACCAATTTTTGGCAATGTTTATAAATGTTGTGAAAAATAAAACTTTTTGCAACGTTTGATAAACGATGCAAAAGATAGCTTTTGGCAACGTTTTTATAAACGTTGCCAAAGACAGATTTTTGCAACGTTTTATAAACGTTGCGAAAGACGAAACTTTTTGCAACGTTTTATAAACGTTGTGAAAGACGAAACTTTTTGTAACCTTAAATAAACGTTGCAAAAAGACGACATTAGCAACATTTACTTAAAAAATGTTACCAAAGCTCAATTATATTAAGCAATGGCAACATTCATGTATTTGAATGTTGCGATTGACCCCTTTAGCAACGTTTAATTAACGAATGTTGTTTTTTACATGTTGCAAAAAGTCATTTTTGTTGTAGTGCGCCTTCCCTCTTTGGTATACTGCCTCAGCGCCACCACAATCAAATCCTCCACCGTGGCCTCCGGTGGCATCACCACCTGAACAGCGCCAATGCTTCTATGTATTATCACATTTAGCAACAATTTCGTAAGCTTAGGCCTTTCTTTCACCACCACTACATCCGACAACCATGCTCTTACTCTCTTCCCTGCCACCAAGTCCGGTACCTTTCTTGGCCGCGGCAGCATCCCTTCCACCACCGCGCCGCCACTTCTTCCTTGAAATGACGATGCCTTTTCTAATAACAATCCCTTCCTGCAGTTCGTCTTGTGGCCTTCTTTACTGTAATTCTTTGAAGTTGCCAATGAGTAATATGTATTCATTGTAGTAATTTCAAAGTTATAATAGAGGTAAATCACAAACCTTCGTTTTTAGATTTTTAGATTAAGTGTTGGGCTAAATGTACTCACTTTCAGATGGAAATGTTTCTGCATATATGTATAACATCGAACAGGAGATAGAGTTTGGTGGGATGTTCTATGATTTATTTTTTGGAGAATATTTATTTTTGTAGAATTGAACTAGAACGTAGAACCAGAATCGTACAATTCGATTTCGATTTTGCTATAGTGATTGAATGAAACCGAATGATTCTATTTACAAAAGAATCAAAATTTATGGTTCAATTTCAATTCTTGAAATGCCAAATCAAACCACCCATAATTGTGAATAGGGTTGGAACATTATAAAAACCTATATGATTAAACATTATTGCTATATGATTACTCGAGTTGACTGGTTAGTGGGCAAACAATTATTTTAGTAGAAAGAGAAAGAGGAAAGAGATCATCAATTCGTTCGCTCGGATGTGTTATATTTCTTATCGATCGGCCACGTTTCTCAAATGTTGAATTGTTCCCAGATAGTCTGTATATATGAATTGTGAGAACTAACTGTTCTAGTAGAAAGATATGGCACACAAACTTATTGGGGCTATACCAATTTAATCCATTTTGAAAAAAGCTAGACCATTTCAAAACAAATTACAACAATCAAATTAATTGGCAGCTACACTGTTCAAATGAAATAAAGTGTAGTTATCCAATTAAAATTATATTGAGGTATAGTTATTATTTGGGTAATATTTGTATTCAATGACCTTTCACAGGCGTAAAAAGTATTATTGAAAATAATGCACAAACAAATTTAAAAGTACAAGCTATAAAGATATTTGTAAATACTTAAATCACTTTTTATGCATATATTTTGAGGGATTCGTAAGTACTATCTATTTCTACTCATTTCGATCATTTTATAATTTAGACAATTTATAAACACTTCCAAAACATGCTCGACTAGCTTGATTTGTTAAAAATACTAACGAACAATGCAATTTTACAAAAAAAAAAAAAAAAAAAAAAAAAAAAAAAAAAATAAAAAAAAAAAAAAAAAAAAAAAAAAAAAGGAAAAAGAAAGAAATAACCACCAAAAAATATGAACTATCACTTGTAAATTATAAATATTTATTTGAAGTCACGATTTTGTGAGTGAATTAATCCTAAGAATATATCCTCATTTTGGATTCGCAAGACGAGCATTTTCATCTAGAACAAAATCAACAACTTGTCCATATATCAATTTAAAGTAGAGGTGGAAATTCAGATAGTGCGCGGAATGCCAAATAATTAGAAATAGACCATGAACCAGTACATTACAATGCTAAAATATGTACCCATTCTAAACATTTTATTAATATAGCGAAAAGGACACCTCCTTAATCCCACAAATTACATCAAAAAGTTTAAACCTAATTTTACAAAATTACTAGCTAGTACAAGTAGAGCCAATAACTTGTTCACAGAAACTCCATGAACTTGACTACTTGAGCCTAGACAACCCATTCTTGGTAGAGTTAGCAGCTTCTTTTGAACAGCTCGAAGTCAAAGCCGTCGTCAAATTACCGCCGTCTCTGGTGGCCTCCACTGCCTTCTTTGGGCACAGAAAAAGTTCCTTGACCCCAACGCCATTAACTTCTCCTCCCTGTTTAAACCTGCAGGTCCCACCATGAAAACATTATTTATTAAAACCACAAAACTGCATGTAACCCTCTCCACATGATGATTAGCCCCTATTTGGTGTCCTTTATTTCAATAATAAAAAAAAAAAAATGTTTTGAATAGTATTTTTTTGAGAATGTGTGGTTAAAAGGTAACGAAAAACATGTAGAATATTTTATTGTGTGAACGTTGTTGAAAATGAGTATGAAAAACAAAGTAAAGTAAGGTAAGGTAAAAAGAATCAAACACCAGCTTAGACATTTTACATAATTTGGGTACCGTAGAAAGAATTTTTACGAATTCATGCTAAACTAATACAACCACAGCAATAAATAATAAAATAATAAATTGGTGCGTTCTTTGTCTTAATTATTACATATTTTTGTTAGTTATGTTAACGATTAAAATTTAGTTTGTTTTTCCATCATATAACCAGGAAAGTTTAAAATAACATGTTACACTTCATGCTTAACACTAAAGGATGGAAAAATTACAGATTTGGCATTAATTGCAAAAGGGGAAATGCCATTTGTACAATATTTTCTTACAACATTGTTGACCATGTTGGTAGGTGGCAAAAAGGTGTTGGATGGAAAGAGATATTGTTTTTTAAATCATTCAATAACAACGTGACACGTGACATGTTGTCAAAAATATTGTACAACAAGCATGATTGAAAATGGGAAATTGACATTAATTTCAGCAAGCATGTTTGGAAACCTTTAAAAAATAGAAGTTTTATATTCACTGTTTGGATTATTTTCTTCTTGCTTTCAAGAAAACATGTTATCTTTTTAATTATAAGAAAGTAACTAGCGGAGTCATGGAAATTACAAGAAAGCTTACTTTCAAGACTAAACTGAGAGTAATGGAGGTCGAAGCCATTAGGGTCTGTAGACGGGAGAATCAGCCGCCTTCCCTCCTTGGCATGCTGTCTCAGCACTGCCGCAATCAAATCCTCCACCGTGGCATCCGGCGGCGTCATCCCCTGTACAGCGCCAAAGCTTCTCTTTATTGTCACATTCAGCAGCAATTTCGTGAGTTCACGCCTTTCTTGCATCGCCACTACATCCGGAGCCCCTGCACCAACTCTCTTTCTAGCCACCAAGTCCAGCAACGTTCTTGGCCGCGGCAGCATCCCTTCCTCGACCACCCTTCCAGTTCTTCCGTGAAACGACGATGCTTTTTCTGATGATAATCCCTTCCTGCAGTTCTTCTCGTGGCCTCCTTGACGGGAATTCTTGGGATTCGGCATGAAGAATTATATATTTGTAAATCGTAATTATAGAGAAAATTGAAGGAATGAGAGTATTTATATTTTGGGTGGGGGCGTGGAACATTATTGGAATCTATATGATTACTTGACTCCACTGTTTGTTGCATTGAAAATTATTTTAGTAGAAAGAGTAAAAGGAAATAGAGTATTAACTTTCGATCGCTCGGATGTTTATAGACTAATGTTTCGTACGGGTCAAGTCTCTGAATTGCTGAATTGTTCCAAACAGGGTGTACACATAGTGCAAGTATATAAGTTATGTGAATACTTGGTTGACTGTTTAGTGCACTAGAAGTTGTTCTAGTAGAAAAAGTAAAATCAATCATTTTTTATTAATTATCGGAAATTACAATTATTTATCTCACACTTGGATTGGTAATTCCAAAAATTGGAAGAAAATTTTCCCATGCAGTAAATTAAAAGTTACTAAAAAATAAATGTTTTTCATTCAATCAAACTCATATTAATTTTAGCCATGCAGTCATGATTACTAATCACTTATTAAACAAACATTTCGTGGACATAATAATTTCATCCTAAAAATATAGTATAATTTTAGTCCTTTCTCCGCGTGACATTAATTTTTTTTTTTTCAAGATTTAATATTATTATATATTTTTTGTTATGCCTGCTCCTCACTTGGAGACTATATGACGTGCAAATGCCAATTAGGTTTGCTAAGGCGACCACCTGAGTGCCAACCCCCAACGATGTCCAAGTGCGCAACCAAATTCGAAGGTTCACCTCACGACGACCCAGTGGCTGGAATTGGTCGGTAGTAATGCCACACCTGCATTGGCGCTTCCAATTCATGGCTAAAGGAACAAAGGACAGTTACAATGCCTTTAAGAGACTCAAGCATATTTTCCCTATCAAGCAGAACGGTGCCGCAGCGTTCCATTGGATGTTCTTAAAAGAGGTAAAAATCTTATCATTGTACTTCGTGTAGACATTTATCTAATTAGGAAAGTCTGATGAGGGGGACAGACAACATTCATAAGACAATTAAGCAAGGGTGTTAAGGGATATTATCCTATATCGAATAAAGATGATAATATAGACCAACTTATAAGGTTTTGACTACTTCTCTTAATAAGATTGATCTTTTAAGATGGAACACCAAGTCTTAACATTGTATCAGAGCTCATTAAACTCTAACGATCGATTCGATTTGATTAAAACTAAAAAAATGAGCACACAAATTTCAAAATTGGTTTGCTGAAACGAGCCACCATCTTGTGGGGGCATGTTACTGGATATTATCTCATATTGAATAAAGATGATAACATAGACTAACTTATAAAGTCTTGGGATACTTCTCTCAATAAAATTGACATTTTAAGATAGAACCCCAAATCTTAACAAAGTGAACCACTTTCAAATACAAAGTCAAATATACGAAAGGCATAGAATCAAATATATGATTGTAATAGGGTCGAGAAGAGACCAAATCAGTTATTACAATGAACAAAATTCAAAAATATAACCCAGACTTTCACAAACCATAGATATGTAGTATTTGGAAACTTAATAAATATTTTCTTTATTGTTGGATTTGGGCCTCATGCCTTACTATTCATTTGGTCCTGATTCTGTGTTGGGTCGTTCTTTACATGGATTGATTACTTATGGTTTTTGGGTTCTGGGCCCGTTATGTAAAATTGTGTTTTGTAAACATGACTTTGGCTGTTGCAATGCTTTAATCTGGATCCTTCATCTGATACAATTGTCACCGTTTGATCCATGCTTTTTGACCTAAGTATAAATAGGCCCCTTTATCTTTCTTGTCCTCCACTTTGAGTAATTTCTAAGTGTTGTTCTCATGGTTTTCTTGTCTAATTCTCTCTATAATCTTTGAGGCGTTGTCTCTATAAATGTTAGGGTTGTGAGCTGAATTCTAGATCTGAAAATGTTTGCCTTCTAAAGAAATCACTTTATGATCCAAAACAAGCACTCAGACAATGAAATAAGAAATTCAACTCATATGTTCAAAACTTGGATTTCTTAAGAGCGGTTTTAATTTCTAGTTCTATTTCAGAGGGTGGTCAGGTGGAACTGATTCTATTTATTTACTATTATATGTAGATGATATGCTTCTAGCTTGTCGTGATAAATCTGAAATTGGCAATGTTAAATCAAAATTGAAACTGAATTTGATGTGAAAGATCTAGGACAAGCTAAAAGCATGTTAGGAATGAAAATCAAAAGAGTAGAAGTAATTATGTGTTTTATGTGAATCAATCATCTTATGTGAAAAGGGTACTAGAAAAGTTTTTCTACGACTGAATGTAAACCTATAATTTTATCTATTGCAAATCATTTTAAACTATCAAGTGAACAATCTCCTAAAACTAATGAGGAATTTGATAGGATGAATAAAATACATTATGCAAATACTGTTGGTTCTATTATGTATCTTATGATATGCACTAGACCTGATTTAGTTCATGGTAGTATCTTAGGTAGATTTATAGCTAATCTAGGTAAAACTCAATGGTTAGCAATCAAATGGATGTTAAGATACTTAAAAGACTCACTTGACTTAGATGTACAATTTCAAAGGTGTAATTTTGAAGGGTTATACTTATTTTGATTTTGCGAGTGATTTGGATAAAAGAAGATACACTTCTTCTTATTTATTTATTTTGCTCTTTGTAATGTTTGTATTAGTTGGAAGTCCCAACTACAAAAACTTGTGGCTCTATCTTCTATCGAAGATGAGTATGTTGGTGTGTGAAAGAAGGAATTTGGTTGAGGAGTTTGTTAGTTGAAATTGATTTTGTAAATGAAGTAGTTATAATTTTTACATATAATCCAAGTGTGATATATTTAAGTAGAAATCTTGTATATTATGATGGGACTAAACACGTAGGTATTAAGTTTTAATTTTTAATGAACATGGTTGAAAAAGGGATGATTAATCTTGTAAAAATTCCAATTGAACCCTTCTGATATGGTACTAAAGTTTTGCCCTTAAACAAGTTCAGGAATTGCTCGAAAATTCTGAACATTACATGAAAGAAATCTATTTAGTAAGTTTGTTTTTACTAATTTTTGTTTTGAATTTACACTAAATTCACTTAGTTTGTTTTTATAGGTTGTTAGAATAAGTGAAACTTGTTAATTGCATTTTGATTCCACTTGGATGATCCATGAATAGTTCAGTTAAGTGGAGATTGTTGAATTTGGGCTTGATGCCTCACTATTCATTTAGACATGATTGTATGTTGGATCGTTCTTTACTTAGGCTAATTGCTAATTGTTTTTGAGTCCTAGCCACTTATGTAAAATTGTTTTTCATAAACACGACTTTGGGTGTTAGAATGCTTTGATCTATATCCTATATTTGATGCAATTGTGATCGTTTGATCTGTGGTTTTTGACCTAAGTATAAATAGGCCTCTGACCTAAGTATAAATAGGCCTCTTTCTCTCTCTTGTTCGTTACTTTGTGTAATTTCTGAGTGCTATTCTTAGGTTTTTCTCGCCTGATCCTCTCTCTGTAATCATTGAGGTGTTTTCTCTGTAAATCGTTAGGATTTTGATTATGATTGTTTCAAGTAGACAATCTGGGAGAGAAATTGTATGGATTACTAGAGCTTTGTGTTGAAAAGAGAGACGAGCGGAAACTTGAAGAAATCTCTAATTTTTTCGGACATTTACACTATTTTTTGGTGCCTTGATAGTGAAACCGAGCGTAATCTACTTGTAGATACTCAATGGGTAATTAGGCCAAATGCTGAACATCAAGGTCCTTAGTGATGAAACAATTCTTTTATCTTTTTTGATTTTCTGCAAAATTTATATTTTCTACAAATCGTTGTTAATCCTAAATTAACGGGTTTCTGAGACCAACATTTATTTATTTTCGTCACATCTATTTTATGATGTCTGACTTGAGTATTGAAGTGCTAATGATTGTTGAATATCTTCTAGTATGACGATCGTAGAGCATCTCTAACGAAATGTAAATTGTATAAAAAAGTGTGTTACCTCATCCCAAAATGCTTGTACAGGAAAAAAAAAGTGTGATGTCTCGCACACTGTTCATATGTGAAAGGTGTGCTAGGCATCCTCTGCTTTATTGCTTATAATTTATCTTCATTGCATGATCTATCCATTTAATTTTTTATATTTATCTTCACACTTTTTCTACATCCTGTCTTTTGTACATGTGGTCCACAATTAGTGAAATCCACATCACTATTGGAGATGTTATTCTCTCTATTCCCCTTTTTACTTGTCACATGGACAACAATTCATAATATTGTTGCATTTGAGACTCTAGTGTCCTAATGTGTGTGTTGACCTCAAAAACATTTTTTTTTAAATGCCAGCAGTGAAGTTTTTATTTTTGGAATTTTGGATGGATTTTGCCTCCTGAAGGCTTTGAGTGTGTTTTAAGTGAGCTTTTTGTTTGAAGAAAGAAAAAGAAGTCTTCGGTGAATTTTAGATTGGAAATGATACTTTAATTGGAGAATGCTGAGATTTTCAAGAGCGACAATTGTAATTTTACATTGATTCGAGGTGAATTTTCTAGAGTAGAAGATTGGATCTCTAAGATTTTTCTTTCTTTAGCATCTTAACCCTTTTATTTTCTACCCTTTTAGGGGATTTTTTTATCATTTTTGTGAGAGAAATACTCATCATTATTATGCAAGTCATGATTAAGTCCAAGTTTCAATGCCTTGATTGAGTTTTGTGTTTTCGTGATACTTGCCATACAACTTGCTATATACACCCATGTGTTTACAATTTCATGTATGATCACACTAATTCAATTGTGTTAGAACCCTACTAAAAATGACATCAATGTTTGAGATCGAGCCGAGGCATTTGTTCCCACCGATTTGGACGAGGATTCCAATTGTTCATTATCCAAGTGTTATTGCTAGATATATGGTACTTCGGTGGCTGAGACATTTTATGCCGAGGGGGCCTCGACAGCCCTAATCCAAATGTTAGTGGACACGATGTCATGTAATGGGGTCCTTTTAGGACTAACATATAGTCCTTATATGCAAGCAATTGATCCCTTTGTAATTGACACGGAATCTAGATGATCAATAATTATTTTAGCATGTAACAATGCAAGCAACACATAAGCGAACGAAGAAGTGATATGTGGACGAGTGGACATGTTAACCGTGCAAATGTAGAGAGAAATATTTTTTTATATCTATTTAGTTAGATAATACAAGTAGAAAAAAATCAAGAGAAAGGCTTGGGTAAACAATTTATCATTTTTGTTTATAGTATTACTAACTACTATGAATTTTTACTTTTTAATGAATCCAACAATTGTTTCACTCCGATATTAATTTTTCATATTTGATAAAATTTAAGTAAGATTTCCAAGTTATTCCAAAAATTTGAACGACAAAATATTTATTTTTATATAAAAAATAACTTATTTTGAAATAACCAAAAACACTTAGAAAAGAATTCAAAATAACTGTTTTAATTTATGACTATCACAATATGTAGTGTAAAAAATAAATAGAAGTACGAAAATTTTTCCAACCCTGTACAGTTGGCAATATTTACTCCTTTTTCATTCATTAATATTTTGCAATTAGATCCGTTTAATTGCAAATGTGAAATTTGGGTGAAAAGAAAATGAATTTCAGGGAATTGAATTGATGGAAAATTATTTTTCTGGGAATTGTAAATTATTGTGTTTGATTATTATAATTTTCCACATGAAAAATGTTTAAATTAACGTGTTTTTTTATGTTCGTTTGGCTTTATTTTACATGAAAATTGTCAATTAAAGGGATAGAATTTATTGGTATTGGGGATGCAATTTGTTTCCATTGTCAAAACAAAAATAAAAAACAAAAATTTCAAGAAAATCATCTATCTTTTTATGTTCGTTTGGCTTTGTTTTATATGAAAATTATCAATTAAAAAAAATATTTTTTTACAATAATTCTTAAAATTTGTCTTCATTGCCAACAAAAAAAATTGAAAAAAAAAAACGCTTCATTTGGTGGAATTGAGCTGATGTGGCACAAAACATGAAAATGCAAATTTAGGCCATTAAAATACTATCAAACACCATTAAATTGAAAGGTGGAATTCCAATTCCATTTTCCATGAAATTCCACCTCCAATCAAACACTACCTTAAATTTTATTCAGTGCTGACTGATCAGATGCCAAGTCTCCAACTAAAAAATTGTCTCGTGACGTCACTTATTGGTCTTCGGGTCTACGAGGACTGACTCTTTGAATATAAACAATTTTTTATCGATATAAAAGGCCACTTGATGGAGAAAATGAAACCCCGCCCCCACCACTATTATGTACAAATTTGTGTAAAAATAAAATTTATTATGATTTAATTTACCCAGTCAAACATTTTTAAATAAACAATATATTTTAGTTACATGTTTATAGAATCCTAAATTTAAAATATGCTTCCACATATGTAAACAAATTATGATTAATGAGGCGGAATAAGTTTGAAAAGAAATTCTATCAATAAAGCTATTTGTACATCCAAAATTGACAGTCCGGATGACACTCTCCTCACAAGAGAGGGGGGTCCACACGTAATAAAATAATTGTGGGCTCCCTTTTTGTGAGGGGAGTGTCACGCCCCAAATGTACAAATAGCAAAGTCCAAATTCTATTAGCTTAGACATAATTAGAGATGCGAAGGTTAAATTAGACAATCATAAATTCAAAATACCATTATTGCATGAGACAAATAACAACTCGTAAAATTATATAACTCATTACTATCGTTTGCAATAGACAAATAACAACTTATTAGGTTACATTTTGAATTCATAAACCCATTTGCTTGTTTTATATGGGTTGTCCAAGTCATCTTCTCCATGGCTTGTCTTGTGTCTCGTTATAACGTTGTACCAACTCTTAGGGATGTTAATGTTAAATACTTTAAGACTCAGCTGAATTTCGATTTCATTTTACATCCTAAAAAACAACTACAGACTTCTATAAAAATTATAATTGTGGGCCTACGTTTTGGACATTAAATATTGAATAAAAATGACATTACACATCAAGTAACGAGGGATGCAGGGAGGATAGAATCAGGATCATTTTTGAAGAGTAAAATAATAATAATAATAAATTAAAAATTAAAAATATTTTGGTGAAAAGATGTTTGAGAATCAATAAAATTCAAATTTATCATGTTAAAGAAGGGAAAAAATGTCAATAATATTATATGTCATTTTATTTAATTTTATCTAATACTACCTTTTGAGTACACCAAGAAATGCAGAAACTAAAGAATGTTTATATTTCGAACTCATTGTCGAATGCTTCCAATTATTTGAAGATTTTGTTGGTTAGATGCTATGTCTTGCTAAGTTGAATTTTGCATGTTTGAAACTTTGAGTTGAGTACTTAATTTGCGTGAAATAAACGTTGCAAAAAGACGACATTAGCAACATTTACTTAAAAAATGTTACCAAAGCTCAATTATATTAAGCAATGGCAACATTCATGTATTTGAATGTTGCGATTGACCCCTTTAGCAACGTTTAATTAACGAATGTTGTTTTTTACATGTTGCAAAAAGTCATTTTTGTTGTAGTGCGCCTTCCCTCTTTGGCATACTGCCTTAGCGCCACTGCAATCAAACCCTCCATCGTGGCCTCCGGTGGCATCACCACCTGAATAGCGCCAACACTTCTATGCATTATCACGTTTAGCAGCAATTTCGTAAGCTTAGGCCTTTCTTTCACCACCACTACATCCGACAACCATGCTCTTACTCTCTTCCCTGCCACCAAGTCCGGTACCTTTCTTGGCCGCGGCAGCATCCCTTCCACCACCGCGCCGCCACTTCTTCCTTGAAATGACGATGCCTTTTCTAATAACAATCCCTTCC
This sequence comes from Olea europaea var. sylvestris, assembly GCF_002742605.1. Taxonomy (NCBI): domain Eukaryota; kingdom Viridiplantae; phylum Streptophyta; class Magnoliopsida; order Lamiales; family Oleaceae; genus Olea; species Olea europaea. Next base: position 156,428 of record NW_019231542.1, read on the forward strand.
TGCAGTTCGTCTTGTGGCCTTCTTTACTGTAATTCTTTGAAGTTGCCAATGAGTAATATGTATTCATTGTAGTAATTTCAAAGTTATAATAGAGGTAAATCACAAACCTTCGTTTTTAGATTTTTAGATTAAGTGTTGGGCTAAATGTACTCACTTTCAGATGGAAATGTTTCTGCATATATGTATAACATCGAACAGGAGATAGAGTTTGGTGGGATGTTCTATGATTTATTTTTTGGAGAATATTTATTTTTGTAGAATTGAACTAGAACGTAGAACCAGAATCGTACAATTCGATTTCGATTTTGCTATAGTGATTGAATGAAACCGAATGATTCTATTTACAAAAGAATCAAAATTTATGGTTCAATTTCAATTCTTGAAATGCCAAATCAAACCACCCATAATTGTGAATAGGGTTGGAACATTATAAAAACCTATATGATTAAACATTATTGGAATCTATATGATTACTCGAGTTGACTGGTTAGTGGGCAAACAATTATTTTAGTAGAAAGAGAAAAAGGAAAGAGATCATCAATTCGTTTGCTCGGATGTGTTATATTTCTTATCGATCGGCCACGTTTCTCAAATGTTGAATTGTTCCCAGATAGTTTGTATATATGAATTGTGAGAACTAACTGTTCTAGTAGAAAGATATGGCACACAAACTTATTGGGGCTATACCAATTTAATCCATTTTGAAAAAAGCTAGAGCAATTCAAAACAAATTACAACAAGCAAATTAATTGGCAGCTACACTGTTCAAATGAAATAAAGTGTAGTTATCCAATTAAAATTATATTGAGGTGTAGTTATTATTTGGGTAATATTTGTATTCAATGACCTTTCACAAGCGTAAAAAGTATTATTGAAAATAATGCACAAACAAATTTAAAAGTACAAGCTATAAAAATATTTGTAAATACTTAAATCACTTTTTATGCATATATTTTGAGGAATTCGTAAGTACTATCTATTTATTCTCTACTCATTTCGATCATTTTATAATTTAGACAATTTATAAACACTTTCAAAACATGCTCGACTACCTTGATTTGTTAAAAATACTAACGAACAATGCAATTTTACAAAAAAAAAGGAAAAAGAAAGAAATAACCACCAAAAAATATGAACTATCACTTGTAAATTATAAATATTTATTTGAAGTCACGATTTTGTGAGTGAATTAATCCTAAGAATATATCCTCATTTTGGATTCGCAAGACGAGCATTTTCATCTAGAACAAAATCAACAACTTGTCCATATATCAATTTAAAGTAGAGGTGGAAATTCAGATAGTGCGCGGAATGCCAAATAATTAGAAATAGACCATGAACCAATACATTACAATGCTAAAATATGTACCCATTCTAAACATTTTATTAATATAGCGAAAAGGACACCTCCTTAATCCCACAAATTACATCAAAAAGTTTAAACCCAATTTTACAAAATTACTAGCTAGTACAAGTAGAGCCAATAACTTGTTCACAGAAACTCCATGAACTTGACTACTTGAGCCTAGACAACCCATTCTTGGTAGAGTTAGCAGCTTCTTTTGAACAGCTCGAAGTCAAAGCCGTCGTCAAATTACCGCCGTCTCTGGTGGCCTCCACTGCCTTCTTTGGGCACAGAAAAAGTTCCTTGACCCCAACGCCATTAACTTCTCCTCCCTGTTTAAACCTGCAGGTCCCACCATGAAAACATTATTTATTAAAACCACAAAACTGCATGTAACCCTCTCCACATGATGATTAGCCCCTATTTGGTGTCCTTTATTTCAATAATAAAAAAAAAAAATGTTTTGAATAGTATTTTTTTGAGAATGTGTGGTTAAAAGGTAACGAAAAACATGTAGAATATTTTATTGTGTGAACGTTGTTGAAAATGAGTATGAAAAACAAAGTAAAGTAAGGTAAGGTAAAAAGAATCAAACATCAGCTTAGACATTTTACATAATTTGGGTACCATAGAAAGAATTTTTACGAATTCATGCTAAACTAATACAACCACAGCAATAAATAATAAAATAATAAATTGGTGCGTTCTCTGTCCTAATTATTACATATTTTTGTTAGTTATGTTAAAGATTAAAATTTAGTTTGTTTTTCCATCATATAACCAGGAAAGTTTAAAATAACATGTTACACTTCATGCTTAACACTAAAGGATGGAAAAATTACAGATTTGGCATTAATTGCAAAAGGGGAAATGCCATTTGTACAATATTTTCTTACAACATTGTTGACCATGTTGGTAGGTGGCAAAAAGGTGTTGGATGGAAAGAGATATTGTTTTTTAAATCATTCAATAACAACGTGACACGTGACATGTTGTCAAAAATATTGTACATCAAGCATGATTGAAAATGGGAAATTGACATTAATTTCAGCAAGCGTGTTTGGAAACCTTTAAAAATAGAAGTTTTATATTCACTGTTTGGATTATTTTCTTCTTGCTTTCAAGAAAACATGTTATCTTTTTAATTATAAGAAAGTAACTAGCGGAGTCATGGAAATTACAAGAAAGCTTACTTTCAAGACTAAACTGAGAGTAATGGAGGTCGAAGCCATTAGGGTCTGTAGACGGGAGAATCAGCCGCCTTCCCTCCTTGGCATGCTGTCTCAGCACTGCCGCAATCAAATCCTCCACCGTGGCATCCGGCGGCGTCATCCCCTGTACAGCGCCAAGGCTTCTCTTTATAGCCACATTCAGCAGCAATTTCGTGAGTTCACGCCTTTCTTGCATCGCCACTACATCCGGAGCCCCTGCACCAACTCTCTTTCTAGCCACCAAGTCCAGCAACGTTCTTGGCCGCGGCAGCATCCCTTCCTCGACCACCCTTCCAGTTCTTCCGTGAAACGACGATGCTTTTTCTGATGATAATCCCTTCCTGCAGTTCTTCTCGTGGCCTCCTTGACGGGAATTCTTGGGATTCGGCATGAAGAATTATATATTTGTAAATCGTAATTATAGAGAAAATTGAAGGAATGAGAGTATTTATATTTTGGGTGGGGGCGTGGAACATTATTGGAATCTATATGATTACTTGACTCCACTGTTTGTTGCATTGAAAATTATTTTAGTAGAAAGAGTAAAAGGAAATAGAGTATTAACTTTCGATCGCTCGGATGTTTATAGACTAATGTTTCGTACGGGTCAAGTCTCTGAATTGCTGAATTGTTCCAAACAGGGTGTACACATAGTGCAAGTATATAAGTTATGTGAATACTTGGTTGACTGTTTAGTGCACTAGAAGTTGTTCTAGTAGAAAAAGTAAAATCAATCATTTTTTATTAATTATCGGAAATTACAATTATTTATCTCACACTTGGATTGGTAATTCCAAAAATTGGAAGAAAATTTTCCCATGCAGTAAATTAAAAGTTACTAAAAAATAAATGTTTTTCATTCAATCAAACTCATATTAATTTTAGCCATGCAGTCATGATTACTAATCACTTATTAAACAAACATTTCGTGGACATAATAATTTCATCCTAAAAATATAGTATAATTTTAGTCCTTTCTCCGCGTGACATTAATTTTTTTTTTTTCAAGATTTAATATTATTATATATTTTTTGTTATGCCTGCTCCTCACTTGGAGACTATATGACGTGCAAATGCCAATTAGGTTTGCTAAGGCGACCACCTGAGTGCCAACCCCCAACGATGTCCAAGTGCGCAACCAAATTCGAAGGTTCACCTCACGACGACCCAGTGGCTGGAATTGGTCGGTAGTAATGCCACACCTGCATTGGCGCTTCCAATTCATGGCTAAAGGAACAAAGGACAGTTACAATGCCTTTAAGAGACTCAAGCATATTTTCCCTATCAAGCAGAACGGTGCCGCAGCGTTCCATTGGATGTTCTTAAAAGAGGTAAAAATCTTATCATTGTACTTCGTGTAGACATTTATCTAATTAGGAAAGTCTGATGAGGGGGACAGACAACATTCATAAGACAATTAAGCAAGGGTGTTAAGGGATATTATCCTATATCGAATAAAGATGATAATATAGACCAACTTATAAGGTTTTGACTACTTCTCTTAATAAGATTGATCTTTTAAGATGGAACACCAAGTCTTAACATTGTATCAGAGCTCATTAAACTCTAACGATCGATTCGATTTGATTAAAACTAAAAAAATGAGCACACAAATTTCAAAATTGGTTTGCTGAAACGAGCCACCATCTTGTGGGGGCATGTTACTGGATATTATCTCATATTGAATAAAGATGATAACATAGACTAACTTATAAAGTCTTGGGATACTTCTCTCAATAAAATTGACATTTTAAGATAGAACCCCAAATCTTAACAAAGTGAACCACTTTCAAATACAAAGTCAAATATACGAAAGGCATAGAATCAAATATATGATTGTAATAGGGTCGAGAAGAGACCAAATCAGTTATTACAATGAACAAAATTCAAAAATATAACCCAGACTTTCACAAACCATAGATATGTAGTATTTGGAAACTTAATAAATATTTTCTTTATTGTTGGATTTGGGCCTCATGCCTTACTATTCATTTGGTCCTGATTCTGTGTTGGGTCGTTCTTTACATGGATTGATTACTTATGGTTTTTCGGTTCTGGGCCCGTTATGTAAAATTGTGTTTTGTAAACATGACTTTGGCTGTTGCAATGCTTTAATCTGGATCCTTCATCTGATACAATTGTCACCGTTTGATCCATGCTTTTTGACCTAAGTATAAATAGGCCCCTTTATCTTTCTTGTCCTCCACTTTGAGTAATTTCTAAGTGTTGTTCTCATGGTTTTCTTGTCTAATTCTCTCTATAATCTTTGAGGCGTTGTCTCTATAAATGTTAGGGTTGTGAGCTGAATTCTAGATCTGAAAATGTTTGCCTTCTAAAGAAATCACTTTATGATCCAAAACAAGCACTCAGACAATGAAATAAGAAATTCAACTCATATGTTCAAAACTTGGATTTCTTAAGAGCGGTTTTAATTTCTAGTTCTATTTCAGAGGGTGGTCAGGTGGAACTGATTCTATTTATTTACTATTATATGTAGATGATATGCTTCTAGCTTGTCGTGATAAATCTGAAATTGGCAATGTTAAATCAAAATTGAAACTGAATTTGATGTGAAAGATCTAGGACAAGCTAAAAGCATGTTAGGAATGAAAATCAAAAGAGTAGAAGTAATTATGTGTTTTATGTGAATCGATCATCTTATGTGAAAAGGGTACTAGAAAAGTTTTTCTACGACTGAATGTAAACCTATAATTTTATCTATTGCAAATCATTTTAAACTATCAAGTGAACAATCTCCTAAAACTAATGAGGAATTTGATAGGATGAATAAAATACATTATGCAAATACTGTTGGTTCTATTATGTATCTTATGATATGCACTAGACCTGATTTAGTTCATGGTAGTATCTTAGGTAGATTTATAGCTAATCTAGGTAAAACTCAATGGTTAGCAATCAAATGGATGTTAAGATACTTAAAAGACTCACTTGACTTAGATGTACAATTTCAAAGGTGTAATTTTGAAGGGTTATACTTATTTTGATTTTGCGAGTGATTTGGATAAAAGAAGATACACTTCTTCTTATTTATTTATTTTGCTCTTTGTAATGTTTGTATTAGTTGGAAGTCCCAACTACAAAAACTTGTGGCTCTATCTTCTATCGAAGATGAGTATGTTGATGTGTGAAAGAAGGAATTTGGTTGAGGAGTTTGTTAGTTGAAATTGATTTTGTAAATGAAGTAGTTATAATTTTTACATATAATCCAAGTGTGATATATTTAAGTAGAAATCTTGTATATTATGATGGGACTAAACACGTAGGTATTAAGTTTTAATTTTTAATGAACATGGTTGAAAAAGGGATGATTAATCTTGTAAAAATTCCAATTGAACCCTTCTGATATGGTACTAAAGTTTTGCCCTTAAACAAGTTCAGGAATTGCTCGAAAATTCTGAACATTACATGAAAGAAATCTATTTAGTAAGTTTGTTTTTACTAATTTTTGTTTTGAATTTACACTAAATTCACTTAGTTTGTTTTTATAGGTTGTTAGAATAAGTGAAACTTGTTAATTGCATTTTGATTCCACTTGGATGATCCATGAATAGTTCAGTTAAGTGGAGATTGTTGAATTTGGGCTTGATGCCTCACTATTCATTTAGACATGATTGTATGTTGGATCGTTCTTTACTTAGGCTAATTGCTAATTGTTTTTGAGTCCTAGCCACTTATGTAAAATTGTTTTTCATAAACACGACTTTGGGTGTTAGAATGCTTTGATCTATATCCTATATTTGATGCAATTGTGATCGTTTGATCTGTGGTTTTTGACCTAAGTATAAATAGGCCTCTGACCTAAGTATAAATAGGCCTCTTTCTCTCTCTTGTTCGTTACTTTGTGTAATTTCTGAGTGCTATTCTTAGGTTTTTCTCGCCTGATCCTCTCTCTGTAATCATTGAGGTGTTTTCTCTGTAAATCGTTAGGATTTTGATTATGATTGTTTCAAGTAGACAATCTGGGAGAGAAATTGTATGGATTACTAGAGCTTTGTGTTGAAAAGAGAGACGAGCGGAAACTTGAAGAAATCTCTAATTTTTTCGGACATTTACACTATTTTTTGGTGCCTTGATAGTGAAACCGAGCGTAATCTACTTGTAGATACTCAATGGGTAATTAGGCCAAATGCTGAACATCAAGGTCCTTAGTGATGAAACAATTCTTTTATCTTTTTTGATTTTCTGCAAAATTTATATTTTCTACAAATCGTTGTTAATCCTAAATTAACGGGTTTCTGAGACCAACATTTATTTATTTTCGTCACATCTATTTTATGATGTCTGACTTGAGTATTGAAGTGCTAATGATTGTTGAATATCTTCTAGTATGACGATCGTAGAGCATCTCTAACGAAATGTAAATTGTATAAAAAAGTGTGTTACCTCATCCCAAAATGCTTGTACAGGAAAAAAAAAGTGTGATGTCTCGCACACTGTTCATATGTGAAAGGTGTGCTAGGCATCCTCTGCTTTATTGCTTATAATTTATCTTCATTGCATGATCTATCCATTTAATTTTTTATATTTATCTTCACACTTTTTCTACATCCTGTCTTTTGTACATGTGGTCCACAATTAGTGAAATCCACATCACTATTGGAGATGTTATTCTCTCTATTCCCCTTTTTACTTGTCACATGGACAACAATTCATAATATTGTTGCATTTGAGACTCTAGTGTCCTAATGTGTGTGTTGACCTCAAAAACATTTTTTTTTAAATGCCAGCAGTGAAGTTTTTATTTTTGGAATTTTGGATGGATTTTGCCTCCTGAAGGCTTTGAGTGTGTTTTAAGTGAGCTTTTTGTTTGAAGAAAGAAAAAGAAGTCTTCGGTGAATTTTAGATTGGAAATGATACTTTAATTGGAGAATGCTGAGATTTTCAAGAGCGACAATTGTAATTTTACATTGATTCGAGGTGAATTTTCTAGAGTAGAAGATTGGATCTCTAAGATTTTTCTTTCTTTAGCATCTTAACCCTTTTATTTTCTACCCTTTTAGGGGATTTTTTTATCATTTTTGTGAGAGAAATACTCATCATTATTATGCAAGTCATGATTAAGTCCAAGTTTCAATGCCTTGATTGAGTTTTGTGTTTTCGTGATACTTGCCATACAACTTGCTATATACACCCATGTGTTTACAATTTCATGTATGATCACACTAATTCAATTGTGTTAGAACCCTACTAAAAATGACATCAATGTTTGAGATCGAGCCGAGGCATTTGTTCCCACCGATTTGGACGAGGATTCCAATTGTTCATTATCCAAGTGTTATTGCTAGATATATGGTACTTAGGTGGCTGAGACATTTTATGCCGAGGGGGCCTCGACAGCCCTAATTCAAATGTTAGTGGACACGATGTCATGTAATGGGGTCCTTTTAGGACTAACATATAGTCCTTAGATGCAAGCAATTGAGCCCTTTGTAATTGACATGGAATCTAGATGAACAATAATTATTTTAGCATGTAACAATGCAAGCAACACATAAGCGAACGAAGAAGTGATATGTGGACGAGTGGACATGTTAACCGTGCAAATGTAGAGATAAATATTTTTTATATCTATTTAGTTAGATAATACAAGTAGAAAAAAAATCAAGAGAAAGGCTTGGGTAAACAATTTATCATTTTTGTTCATAGTATTACTAACTCCTATGAATTTTTACTTTTTAATGAATCCAACAATTGTTTCACTCCGATATTAATTTTTCATATTGATAAAATTTAAGTAAGATTTCCAAGTTATTGCAAAAATTTGAACGACAAAATATTTATTTTCATATAAAAAATAAATTATTTTGAAATAACCAAAAACACTTAGAAAAGAATTCAAAATAACTGTTTTAATTTATGACTATCACAATATGTAGTGTAAAAAATAAATAGAAGTACGAAAATTTTTCCAACCCTGTACAGTTGGCAATATTTACTCCTTTTTCATTCATTAATATTTTGCAATTAGGTCCATTTCATTGCAAATGTGAAATTTGGGTGGAAAGAAAATGAATTTTAGGGAATTGAATTGATGAGAAATTGTTTTCCTAGAAATTGTAAATTATTGTGTTTGATTAGTATAATTTTCCACGTGAAAAATGTTTAAATTAAAGTGTTTTTTGATGTCCGTTTGACTTTATTTTATATGAAAATTGTCAATTAAGGGATAGAATTTACTGGTATTGGAGATGCAATTTGTTTCCATTGTCAAAAAATAAAAAAATAAAAAAAAACAAAAATTTCAAGAAAATCATCTATTTTTTTATGTTCGTTTGGTTTTGTTTTATATGAAAATTATCAATTAAAGGAAAATATTTTTTTTACAATAATTCTTAAAATTTGTCTTCATTTCCAACAAAAAAAAATTGAAAAAAATTAAAAAAAAAATGCTACAGTAACCTAGAATTGCAATTAAAAACAATTTTTTATGGATATAAAAGGCCACTTGATGGAGAAAATGAAACCCCGCACGCCACTACTATTATGTACAAATTTGTTTAAAAATAAAATTTATTATGATTTAATTTACCCAGTCAAACATTTTTAAATAAACAATATATTTTAGTTACATGTTTATAGAATCCTAAATTTAAAATATGTTTCCACATATGTAAACAAATTATGATTAATGAGGCGGAATAAGTTTGAAAAGAAATTCTATCAATAAAGCTATTTGTATATCCAGAATTGACACCCCGGATGACATTCTTCTCATAAGAAGGGGGGTCTACACGTAATAAAATAATCTTGGGCTCCCCTCTTGTGAGGGGAGTGTCACATCCCGAATGTAGAAATAGTAAAGTTCAAATTCTATTAGCTTAGACATAATTAGGGATGCAAAGGTTAAATTAGACAATCATAAATTCAAAATACCATTATTGCATGAGACAAATAACAACTCGTAAAATTATATAACTCATTACTATCGTTTGCAATAGACAAATAACAACTTATTAGGTTACATTTTGAATTCATAAACCCATTTGCTTGTTTTATATGGGTTGTCCAAGTCATCTTCTCCATGGCTTGTCTTGTGTCTCGTTATAACGTTGTACCAACTCTTAGGGATGTTAATGTTAAATACTTTAAGACTCAGCTGAATTTCGATTTCATTTGATTTCATTTTACATCCTAAAAAACAACTACAGACTTCTATAAAAATTATAATTGTGGGCCTACGTTTTGGACATTAAATATTGAATAAAAATGACATTACACATCAAGTAACGAGGGATGCAGGGAGGATAGAATCAGGATCATTTTTGAAGAGTAAAATAATAATAATAATAAATTAAAAATTAAAAATATTTTGGTGAAAAGATGTTTGAGAATCAATAAAATTCAAATTTATCATGTTAAAGAAGGGAAAAAATGTCAATAATATTATATGTCATTTTATTTAATTTTATCTAATACTACCTTTTGAGTACACCAAGAAATGCAGAAACTAAAGAATGTTTATATTTCGAACTCATTGTCGAATGCTTCCAATTATTTGAAGATTTTGTTGGTTAGATGCTATGTCTTGCTAAGTTGAATTTTGCATGTTTGAAACTTTGAGTTGAGTACTTAATTTGCGTGTAAGATAAATAATAATCGAACAAGTTTCATAGTTTCCTAAATTTAACTCAAATCTCCACGTGTCAAATTGTTAATTATTGGAAATATAAATAATTAAATATATAAATTTATTAAATTGACACTAATTTAAATTTTTAGGTACCGTATTTTACTAGCGTTTAAACATTTTTGGAAGACAAGAATATAATTGAACGCAAGAGGGAGTTTTAGCTAAACAATTTATTGGGATAATACAAAAACAAAATGGATAAATTTGTGTCTATTGTCGACTCTTTCCTAGCGAAGAACTATAATTGAGCTGTTCAGCTATTGATCACTACGATGTAGATGATTCATCTATAATTCCTATTGTTTAGAAGTCGTCATCCACTCACCTTAGTTCGAATTCCCAATTCTTGCCTCTTTTACTATTGATTTCATATATATTTAGCTATTATTCTGATTTTATTTGATCATTCAATGTTCAAGCGATTCAAATTTTGAAATGTAAATAGCTACAAAATATAGTTTGAGATAAGAGTGAGACTCTGTCAATTAGGTGTTGAGTGATAAATTGAATGTTGAAAGATTATAAAATAAGCAACCACATAAGATATTTGACAATTTCTCTTAACAATGTTAATATTTTAAAATGAAACATTAAGTCTTATAATCCGTTTGGACACAATTTGTAAATTCAGTCGAAGTCAATGATTAATAATTTCAACCCCAAATTACTAACTATTCCTTATTATTATCCAACATTTTGTATTACTCACTACTATTTCTCTTTTAAAACAATTTATAAATTTGCCAAAGCTTTAATATTAGTTAGGCAACAAACTAATATTGGTGGGTGAACTGCATGCATTTAGGGGTGGATACGTGTTGGGTTAGTTAAAAATCGATCGAAACCGATTTGAGTTGGTTCGGATGGGATCATTTTCAAGGATACCCACTCTTGAATTTATGTATTTATTTATTTATTTATTTATTTTTTTAAAAACACCAATACTAAATCGAGATTTTCGATTTGGGTCCAAGCCAATCTGAAAATCGACCCGCCAAGCCACAAAACCAATGGTTTGGTGGTTTGGTGCTAGCCCTACATGCATTATTGGCTTAGAAAATGACCATTCCTTATGCATAAAAGACATATATAGATGTTTAGCAAGACATACTCTCGTGTATAAAGGATATATCAATTAAAACATCGTCTTCAAAAGAAATATCACCTTTGTATTATTTAAGTGGAGAAATATACATGCACTTGCGAAAGCGCGAGTGTGAATTTCTTCAGAGGAACTTTTGAATGTTGAAATGGAAGAAAATACCTACATTTTTTTTCCTTTTTTTTGGTGAAAAGACTTATTAAAATGAAGTGTAAAACTGATTAATAAAAAGACGATTGATACGTGTTTTCTTGTGAACAACTTGCTCAATAGGATTTTGTTTTCACCCTTACCGTTTCAAATTCAAGTCATAGTCTATTGTGTGTCATTTCTTGCTTGAGGTGTAAACTGAACGATGCCAAATTACATGTTCAAAGTTATATGTGCTAATTCTTTGTAATAACATATACATAGTAAGAAATAATACCAAACTCCTTTTCAAGCATAGGAAATGACATAAAAAACTGACTAGAAGTAACTGAATTTTATTGGGGTAACTACTTTGAAGACCAGTGAACTTCACAGTCCATTAACATTCCTATTGAAATTCAATAATGTGCCAGTTAAAAACCAAGGAAATGAAAAACTATCATCCCGGTTAGCAAATTAATAGCCCCAAAGGTTAATGAGCTTTCATCCTAGTTGCCTAGTTGCAATTGATCCAATGAAAATTCAACGTCAAAGTGATAATGGTCTTGCAAAATATGTATCATTAAGTGAAATTTACTTGCACTCATATTTTTATACTTTATAATTCAAATATAAGATTTTTAAGTTTTTTATTCAAAATCAGATAATAATTCAAATTTTTAATATTAATAATTATATTACAAAATTAAATTGATATTCATATCCATTCCACATGATCCAACCCAACCACCCACTCAAAATCCTAATCATTTTCGCACTCTCTCTATTTTTTAGCTTCTCTCTCTATCGTAGCTATCGAAAATTGTCATTGGGGACCACGCAACGGTGCTCACAGTGACAATGATGTTGCTGCACGCGATGTGAGCGGCGCTACAATAGTGCCATTGAGCATGACGAATGATAGGAACTGGGGACATTTAGGTTGTGATCTGGTGCTGGAGTTTTTGAGGTGGGTTTTGTTGGTTGTCCTTGCAGTAGGGGGTGCTAGCTGTGGTGATTGTGATGTATGCGGTGTTCGTGAGGTGGTGTTGGTGACGTTAGTAGTGCTCATGAGGTTGTGATCGTACTTTTATTTTTTGGGTAGGTTTCGTTGGTTGTGCTTGCTGGTGGTTGTAGTGGTGGTCTAATAGTGGTGATGTTGGTCGTGGTCGCAGTTGCAGTTGTAGTTCTAGTTCTAGTGGTAGTGGTCATATGTTGGGGGGTGGTGGGTGAAATGAAGAGTGTTTGTGATTAATTATTTGGTCGATTGTGGTTAATAAATAATATGCATTCGATGAAATAGATAACTTGTGATCGATAAAATTTGATATTAAAAATGTGAGATTCTGATTAAATTTACAATCGTGATTCACAATTTGTTAAGTTTCGACCAATTAATTTAATAAATTGTTATCAAAAAATAATTTGTGAACATTTAATTTGATAATTTGTAACCGTGAAGCAGATTTCTCCTTAATAATTAATTTTCACCAAAATGTGATCAAACTAGTACAAAATGCAAAACTATGTCTTGATATCAATTAAATGTGAACAATTTATACAACAGAAATTTCGAACTTTGAATGTTGGTGAGAATCCCTTTTTGAGAAACTAATTTTTACTGTTTTAGTACGAGTTCACGGTAAAAACCAAAGAGAAACAAGTAGGCTGAAAATTTAGCCAGAACCAATCATTTAAAATGTTCAAAAGCAAGATTCAAAATGTAGACTCTGACAATTCAATTCCTTCAACTCATTTTTAATTTTATACATCAATATATAATTTTTTATACTTTTTTAACCGCACATTTTCCCAATTTTACAATTTTGTTAAATTTATCAAAATAAAATCACGAGGTTTGACAACATGCTACAAATATATTTTCATTGTCATTTTGATCAAGTGAAAGTGATTTAACTAAATGAAAACATTCTTAGTTCCTAGTGTAATTAGCATCATATTGAATAAAAACTTTTTGTAAAAAAATAAACAGCAAACATGCAACATATGTATGAGCTTTCAGTCTAAAAAATGCAACTTGGATAAGAAAAACAGGAGAGAAAAGTCTTGCCATTTTCAACTCAAAATTACAGAGAGAATCCAACCCCACCCACCACCCACCAAAGAAAAAGAAGAAAGGTTACAAAAAAATCTTTAATATACACCAACAGCTCATCTCTACAAAGACAACTCCCATGAAGTCTACATCAACAGCTCACCTCAGTGATGCAATGCTGGTGAAGTCGCATCGTGTAAGCAAAACGGGTTTACGCAGCGGTACACGAACCTGAGATGCTTTCTTTTTTATCAGACGATTTCCCCGTCCCAGTAAATGGCTTCCAACGAGCACGAAAACTTCGATATTGGCTAAAACAAAATCAAAACGTTTAAAGCCTAAAGTCCGACCCATTTTACCCATCTGAAAACTTTGCTAACTCTTAAAGGCAACTCATAGTCTTTAGTTACAGCAGGCTCCCTTCTTGCTGTATCAGGTTCGGACCACACATACACCCCACGTTCCTGTCTGCTGCCTGGTACTGTGTTGTCAAGGATGACGGCTACTAGGAATGCAATCACCATGTGAAGAGACAACAATGTATTCAGAACATAGTTGAGCTGCATGAGATATAAAGAACTTTCAGGACAAATTCTTGTAAAATTATAATTGGTCCCTCCCCAAATTTATTGCTCGAGTGACGAGTTGTTCCTCACCCTTTCGTTATAGTTACAGAATTAGTTTTCTAGGACGGAAACTGTAGAAATCATTAAATTGTTATGTGGCCTTCGTCAAAACATGTCCCACTGACCTAAGCAATTAGATTTTTACTGTTAGTTTTGAGTATATATTTGAACTCTTTATACATAAAAGATATAACTATAAGCATTTTAGCTCCAAATGTTCCATTCAAAAGACAACTCTAAAATACAAGTTTGAATTTTCTACAAATTTTCCAATACCAACAGAATCAGAACAATGTATGACATTGCAGATACATGTTTTCCAATGTCACATAAGAATTCTAAAACATAAAAAATAAAAACAAGAAAGAAAATAAAAACTTGAAATACAGTGACCTTGAAGTGTGTGTACACGCTTGTACATTCTTATCTTTGCCGTGACAGGGTCTACAACTTGAGACGTTTCATTAAATTTCATATTATATATTTTAATTTACAGTTTGCATGTGTTAAGGTATAGAAACTAGTCAAACTACTGACATATTCGTTCCTCATAGAGGGGCTGCTCTCAAATCATCATATCATAACCTGACTGCAATCCACATTTTAAGACGAATACTAGTTTCTAGGGAAAAACTCAACATCAAGAGAGAAGCTTGTCTTTATTTGGGCAGGAAGAAAAAAAAAATAGCAGAATAAGAAAGCAGAAATTTTTTTGTCATTTCCCAGAAGTAGGAAAGACACGTCATCTAACTTTTCCTTTCACTTCCCTCCTCCATTGGACCATATCAAAAATCAAAATTGAGCAGAAATAGTAACAAAAGCGAAGATTCAGGGAGATGCATTAAATTAAACAGCAATTGGAATATCCAATGGCAATATAAACCAACAAGAGCAGATCAAGCCAGGACTCACTGAATCTACTGAAGAGATTACTGACACCACACACATTACGAGCGCCATCTTCCAGTTGAAGACAGGTGTGCCCCATTGCAGTGGATAAGGAAATCTAAACCATGGAGAAGATCTCAATGCATGAGAAGTATCAACTCGACATTGCTTCATTCTTGAAACGTGCTTTCTGCAGTGGTTAGACATTATATTTGACGCTGGCACATTCACATCACAATCTTTGTAGCTATATGCTCCAGCTTCAGTCAGAAGGAAAGCTGCCGCCCATGTAATGGCAAGACCCAGTGGAACCTAGGTATATACAAGGAAAGATTAACTCAAAATGTACTCTAGACATTGACCAAAGAAAACCAGAAGTACAGATGTTAACTTACTGCATAAATCAGAAATACACGGTGACCCAACACCGATATTTTACGAAGATACTGCAAGATAAATAAATAAGAAGTCACAAAAAGTACATACATAATATCAATGTAATAAAACCCGACCTAGGTATTCACCCTTAAAAGGTACCAAGGTCGAACCAGATGCCATAATTTTCATTAATATTATAACAAAATCCAACCAGTATGGTTCTAGAATATTCATAACAGAGCATGATATAAATCAGCATCGATCTTTCCGTGAGAAAAAATGATGTCCTTTTTCACTTCTAAACAATGCAGCCAGGAAACCTCGTCAACCCTACTTGACCGAATTTCATACCGGTATTTTTAAATGTACGATATGTTTTAGGCTATAATCAAACCAATTTCAGAGCTGGTTCTCAGTTTTTCGTCTCGAACAGACTAGGCCAGTAACAAACCCATTTCAAAGAAGCAGCATTATCATGCTTGCATTAAGAGAAAGGATATGACTTCAGAAAAGAAGTGTCAGAACAGGATGGCTGACTTACAAGAGAAAAAAGAACAACTAATAATATCTGAACTACACCAATTTCAATGCAGGTACCAACTCGTGGGAAACCATAGCTGTAAAATGAAAGTCCAACAGCAGCAATGGTAGGGGCCACAATCACAGGATTAATTAACCTGAAAGAAAAGGGTAAACAAACTGGTGTAGGTTATTGAGAATTTGTAATTGAAATCCTGGTAAGAACAGAAACAATATGACAGAGGGAATAAAGTTCATTGTATTTGTGAAAAGGATCAGTTGCAATCAACAAGATGCTTTTATTACGTGGCTTTATATACCGCATGAGTGTCAATCACATATGAATAAAATTGTCTTTGAGAAACCTTTTTTTTTTTTTTTTTCAAGAAACTTGCATCACTACAGTCAAAAGAGGAAATTAGACGCAGAAGAGAACATTAAGGGTCATTGCAAAATAAAAGAACGATGTCTTAAATGTGCTTCCAGATTTAAGAAAAAACACCCAAAAATCTCTAGTATGGTTGAAAACTGTGAATGCTGCACCAACTAAAAAGAAACAGAAATAGAAACAGAAAACACATGCGTAATTATAGTTCCACATGTAATATTTATTGTTATTGTTTAGAATCACCTATTCTGGAATAGCGTCTAATTTCCAGTCATGGATCATTCCCTGGGGCATAACATAGTATTGTAAGATTTTTGCACTTTAGCCTCCGTTTAGCAGGTTTATAAATAGGAATAGTAAGAGAAATAGTAGCAGGTCTCATGAAATATGGGGGGAATAATTAGTAGTTATGAATGTGCGGTTGAAATAAATGTTTGGCATCAACAGAATTTACAAAATCATCTATAAGTTTGTATCCAAACGGAGGCTTAACTATGTAATTGCACCAGAGGATGGAGAAAACAAACTTTCCCTTTTTCCAAGTTTTCTCTTACAGCTGATGTCTTTTAGCTGTATTCATTCTCTCCAACCATAAATGTGGCAGCAAAAAATCCAATCTTTGTTTTCACAAAGCTTAATAGTATCCACCTAAGGGTGACAATCCTATTATTACTTATATCTAGGAGCATAATTTATAGCCTCCTGATTCTTGTGATTTTAGTTCAAACGTTAAACATAAAAATCCTTTTTTTTTTTGTTCCTTGGTAGCATGCCCAGCATTCTGGAAGACAATACATGTATTTTAGTGCAATGTCAAAATTTCAAGTGATTGACGATTTGACCTTTTCTTATGGTGGGTAGGATATTGCATTAAAGGAATTTGTGACAAACACATAATACTCTGAAATTTTTGTGCCCACAAGGTGCATTAAAATCAAGTAAATTGTGACTGTATTTAGTAAGAAACGATTAAGGTCAATAGAGGAATTATGTAAACAAACAATAGCCTTGAAAGGTGATGTAGCAACACAAAGCAACAATAGTTTTGGAGTGATGTCTAGAATGTGGCAAATTGGGAAGTTTATCCAAAACTACTAAAGGTCGAGGATGAATTTTATCCATTTGAGGTAGTGGTAAGATAAAGTTCATGCTAAGGTGTGCCAAAGCAGGAGTCAACCATGAATTGGAATAAACAAGAACTTACGTGAACAGTAATTTTGTCGAAGAACTCACAAAATTTAATGTTGATGAACAATCCGGTAGGTTCTTATACCAAACTGATGTAGAACATAACACAAAAAGGAGGCATAGGAAGAGAAATGAGAGTAGGAGGAGAAAGGTGAGAAATGAGAGAAGGATAAAGGGGAGGAAACAGAGAAGAATAAAAGAGAGAAAAAATCAATTTTCAATATAGTCCAGTTACAAATGAAATCCCAGCTTGCCTTTCACAGGGTAAAGAACTTGAACCTAACAAAACTTCTAATAAATAACTACTCATATTGATCTTGGATTAGCAACAGGTTTCTACCCTTATCTTCACTAATTTTGCTCAAAATATACTAGTCCTTGAATCTAGATTTGTAAGATGCTAGCAGCTTTGTTCTTTTGCATACTCAAGTCAGTTTATGAAAAGAAGCATATTATATTTTTATTTCAGGTCAAAGGTGAAAAGGGATCCCAAAATCTCCATGGATCTTTTTGGAAGTATCGCAGTTCCAAAATCCAAATAATCAGTCTGTATTATCATGCAAATATTAACTCCTAAGCTACATTATGAAACCTTAACACTTTATCATATCGAATTGTGTTGGTACAATCTGAGGCCAAGCCCAATTTTCCATGGTTTACACAGTAGCCAGAATCCACTAATAATGAGCTTCCAAATAACAAACACCAATCATACAACAGAATTAATTTGGGAGGCAAATCAGCATCTCGTCAATAACATGATGCAGAAATCTTATCTCCCATCCATTGAACCTTAAGTATTATCCATATCAAGTAAGAAAAAGGGGATTACAGATACAAGATAAGAGAAAAAGTTTCAAATTGGGCCATTCAAACAAAGAATATAAATGTACCTTAACAGCAATGCCATTAATCCACTGTATCCCAGGAAGGCTTGAAAAGTTGAACCAATAATTATTGCCCCCTGTAGCTCTTTCA
This sequence comes from Olea europaea var. sylvestris, assembly GCF_002742605.1. Taxonomy (NCBI): domain Eukaryota; kingdom Viridiplantae; phylum Streptophyta; class Magnoliopsida; order Lamiales; family Oleaceae; genus Olea; species Olea europaea. The sequence goes on from NW_019231542.1 coordinate 174,887, forward strand.
TTATATGCTTGAAAGTCTGCAATATTAGAAAACTTTCTAACTACAAGAATGTACGTTGGCAAAATATTGGATTCCAGAAATTAGAATAATTGCAAGACATAAAATAAAAGTTGGTTAGAAAATGTTCTAAATTTCGTGAATATCAAGTCCATAGCCTTCCTAAAAATAATCGCATAATGTTATTCATTTTACTATTTCTGGACAAGAGTTCTCGGAAAACCAAAGAGTCATTTACAACAAATTTTCCTGAAAGGATGCACTTGTCCATGAAAACTTTGTTTACGCTGATAAGATGGTACTACCTTGCCAGGAAAACAATGGACTTTGGCATAAAATAAAGCATTATCTTTAATAGCCTTTTAGTTTCTCATTTTTCCCAAAAGTACTAGGACTTTTAGCCTTCTTTCCAATCCTTACAGCACCAACTTCAGCAATCCAAAAACTTCTACCATTAACGGCATTTGTTAAAAAAATTAGAGTTCCTTTGTCATTATTGATGTCTTTGTGAATCAAATTCTTTCTAGTTAAAGAATCTTTTTCTAATTGCTCTGGAACAATTAGGAGATTTTCTAGAAGAAATACGAGGTTCAACTTTTGGCAACAACATGCTTGGTCCCGCTTATGTGGTCAAATCAATAAGTTCTAAGAAGAAATATTTGAATATCAATCTCATAAATTTCATACCAAAACCCATCAATTGAATCACTGTTTCGAGAAATGTGCGAAATCTAAGTCATACAAGCAAAGAGATCTATTCGTTGATAAGAAAAAGAAAAATGTGAATGGGGCTTGGATGTTTTCTCCAGTCAAATGATGCACGATACCAAATGACTGTAAATAATGATCAAATAAACTTTCTTAGGGTTTTCTCATATATCTGAAAAATTATCTACACAATAATAATAAGACAGATAGTTAAGCGTGTGAGATTTAATACCATAGAGACGTGACAATGTAAAGAGTAAAACAAAAGCGACAATACACTGGTTAGTAACAAAAAATTCAAATATACACGAAGAATGCTACCAATTGGTAACATTTAATCTTCATGGCATTATTAAATGTATCTTATTCTTATATTTCTGTTCCAGCTGTAACCACACAACATTATAAAAATAACAAGCTATGAAAGCCTAGATACGTACATTGTCATTTAGTCCCAAAAACTCGGAAGAGTTTATTATTGCAAGTGCAGGAGCAAGATAAACAAAGGAAGGGCCCTGTATTAGAGGCAATCTTGATCCAAATGAAGTGTGCAAAAGTGTTGTCAGTCCCGACACAAATAGCACAGTGGAAACCACATTTGCTGTATCCTCCTACACATATCAACTTTCATTAGTTTACCTAAACTAAATGATAAATACAACACAACAAGAGATAGATTACGTAATTTAACAAGAATGAATTACAAGTGCTCACATAGGTACCACCCATTGCTGGAACAATCACAAGAGGAATTAGTATCAACGAACCCAACATGGAAAGATAATGTTGCAATCCGTACAGACCAATGGGGACTGAAATATCACAAGCAAGAGAGCAATTATAATTATAGTACCAAAAAAGCAGCACTTATAATCACATTATATTCTTCAGATAGACACTTAGATAGTTATCAATATTACATAAGCATCAAATAAAGCCATTGTTTACAAACAAAAAAAGGTAACCTGTTTCAATGCTGATGAAGCTATATAAAATATTTGATAAAAATTGCATAATACTCCACTCTAATCTTTTCCTTTTTTCCTAATGGTCAATACTGCAATAAACAATTAAATAAAGCTACCCACTTTTTGTAGTAGGTAACTGTAACCCATTTCAACATCAGCAGAATTATTCAAAATGAACATTAGTATTCTCATCTTTTTATTTTAACATCAGCAGAACTGTACAGACGAAAACTAATAATCTTTTTCCACTTAAAAAAAGTGCATTTGGATTCATAGCTCATCAAAAAGCCGATAATAATTTATGTTAAATTGTGGAGCCTAATTATTGCCGTTGTACAAAGCCAATACAAATCACAATTTAGGAATTTCACACTTAATAATTTTGTCCTAATTCATCTCATAAATCCTAAGATTTTGTACAATCATAAAAGAGAGAGATGTTAGACAAGATAGGATGTGCATTTTTTCTCTTGTAAACTTCTTTTCTTAATAGTGAATTTCAGATGAGGGCCATCTTGTGCGTTATTTCTATTTTATTCAACAATTAATCACTGAGAACCCTCACTAAATAATTTCTTTGAGTTATTTCTACCATAAAATACCATAATCCTAAACTAAAAGCTCACCAAGACCAGGAGTATCTCTGAGCTCATACTTCATATGTGCATGCCTCGAGACAAACCCATCGTCATCCAGCGCCGTCTGTGGCAGCACATCAACCGGGGCAGCTGCTGCTTCATCCCTCAAGGCCCTCCTACTCCCCTCTCCTGCCACCGGCGGCTGCCCATTCGCCCCAAAATTCCCGCCTCCATCCGAGTCCTTCCGCTTCCTCACCGGCGGCGTCTGCTCCTTCTCCTTATCCCCTGGGGTATTCACAGCCCCAGGCTCCCCATTGGATGTCGGTAGGGGAGGTTTTGCCGGGCTGGGCTTCGGTCTGCCAGCCTCAAGGTCAATGTTAGGGTTGGGTTCCTTGGGCTTGGATTGAACTTGAGGTAGAGATGTAATTTGGCCAGAGTCACTGGCATTAGTCTCTCCAGAGAATTTGGGTCGAAATCCGGTGCGTTTGGCCCAGGAAGACGGTGGCATTGCAGTAGAATCAGGTTGCCCGGGTCGAGGCCTCTTACTCGGGTCGGAGCTTGCCATTTTTAGTAATATACACTACAAATGCATAGTTCTAAGTCTGCAAATGTAACATATACATATAGACAGAGAGATATACGTGGGTGTATGCATAGATCTGAGACTGAGTAGAGTGTTAGGGTTTTAGAGTGGAGTAGGAAAGTGAGAAAGATCTGAGCTTTAGCGTGTAAGTGCGTGAAATGTGGATTGAGAGTAAGCAGGACTGATGAGATATGAGTTATAAAATCTGTATGTATCTGTGTGTGTGTGTGTGAGAAGCAGTGAGCAGTAGTAGCAGTAGTGGTGAAGGGAGGACGAAGATGAAACCGCGTTCAACTTTCTGCTCTTGCGATAAACGTGATGACATCACAGAGAAACTTTTGTATTTTCCTTTTTCTATTTCTTTTTTAAAAAAGTAAAATACTTTTAACTTTTTTGAATTTATAGTTCACCCCGGTTAAGATAAAAGGTTTGTCATACCCCTGGTAAAAAATAATAATAATAAAATTGTTAGGCCCCGTTTGGTGCACGTTTTTTTTTCAAAATGTATTTTTCGTTCATTTCTTTTTAACCATACATTTTTTATTAAAATAATATTACATCGTAAATCAAAAACTTTTCTTTATTTTTAACTATACATTTTCTATTAATTTATTATTTTAAAATATATTTTTACATAAAAATGGGTTTCAAACACTCCCTTAAGTTAAAAAACTAAATTATGTGGTTGTTTGGTAAAGATTTTGATAATTGATTTTTTGACTGTTAGAGATAAGGTGGATCATATTTGTGAGAGAAGAATTTAAAAATGACGACTAAAATATTGAAATATCGATCAAAATTTTAATTTTAATTAGATTAATAGCTGTACCAAACAAGCTATATAGTTGAACTTGTTTCTTGGCTACCCCCCTTTTTAATATATATAAAGGTTTTTAATCTTGTAGTCATTTACAAATCATCAGAAAATATTCAGTTTGTTTTAACTATCAAAACATTGTTGTCTTTTATGGTAAAAGCTTCTTATTTAAAAAAACAAAAAAAATTTATTTCTAACCTTAACTAGCAAAAAGTTATTTACTTCAAAATATATATATTTTTTCCAAAAAATGCATTTTACAATAATATTATGATAGAAAATATATGGTTAAAAAAATAAGATTTTTTTTAAATTTATGTGTAATATTATTTTATTGTAAAATACATGGTTGAAATAAGTCAAATCATTGTTGAATAATGTATTTTGATTAAAAAAAATTGGACTCAAACAAGGGTTTATTATTTATGGGAAAATCTTTTAAAGGCAAACATGACTTAAATGATTTTGCAAGAAAATTAATTTAAATAAATAAATTTATTATTGTTGGACTTGCAAATTTTATATAGACATGGGAAAACTTTGTAAGTACAGATTTTTTTTTGATTGACTTAATTCGAAAAGAAGGCTGTCTTCCTATAGTCAATTGAAGGAGGATAGCTCTCTTTTTGTACAAAATATGTACTTATAGTATTGTTCATAGACATGGAGTCTAGAATAAAAAGGGGATACTAGGATTAAAATGTTGTTTTTGTACTTCTTCATATCAAACAAATACTTCTTGATAATCATAATGAAAACATAGCTTCGTTTGGCCTCCAGTAAATTTCATTACGTTATATTCTATTTTTCTCTCTCCTATTTTCAATTACACAATCTTCCATAAAATAATATTACTCGTAAATCGAAAATATTTCTTTCTTTTTTAACCACTCATTTAAAAAAAAAACACACTATTTCATCCATTTCCGTTTCTAGGAAATGAGGGCCAAACGAGGGCAAAGTGTAAATTTGATCCTGTGCTTTTATCTATAAATTTAGCCTTTGTTTGGTCCCAATTTTTTGAAATTTATTTTTTTCGAAATCAATTTTCAATCCTACATTTTTATCGAATTCACGACTTTTATCAATTTTTGAACCATATATTTAATTAATTTTTATTGAAACTAAAACTATGATTTTTAGCCACATTAAACAAAGACTATTTAACTCTTATCTGAGTCCCATAATTCCATCCCCTAACTCATTCTCAACCAAATATTCTATCGATAAAATAATTTGCACGTAAATTCAAAACATTTTCCTACTTGTTAACTACACATTTAAAAAAAAAAAATCATTATTACAAAACTTATTTTTTTTTTTTGCAAGAAATGTAGTTCAAAACGAATTCAGTCTTGTTAACGTATTGGAGGTGCACACTATGGCTAAGTAAAGACAACTTTTGATCATCCATTTATACTCAAAAAATGTAGCAAATTCTGCACAGTTTTGCAATTGTAATTCACGAGACTCTAGTATTTAATAATAGCCCTTTAAGAAGCTGGCTGAATCTCAGGATTAGCGTGTGATTCCTTATGACATTTCGGAAGGCTATGCCTATATAGGCCTACTCTGTTGGTCATTGCAAGGAAATAATCTCGATCACCGCATCAAGCAGTCCGGAAATTTTTTCTCAATCTTTAGGTCACGTGAACGTGGCTTGAATTAATATATTTAGAACTGTGAGTGATTTTGAGAATTGATTTTTTAATCATTACAAAAAAAGTGGGATTCATTTATAAGAGAAGAAGTCAAATATGAAGGCTGAAATAGTAAAATAACAGTCAAAAAATCAATTTTTTGAAGGAAAAAATACTCCCAAACAGGCTGTTAATCCTTGTTTGGTAGTAAATTTTCAGCCCAAAGAATCAAATTTTTGATCGTTAATTCACCATTTCAATCGTCATTTTTAATTTCCTCACTCACAGGTGGAACACATTTTTCTCTAATGATCAAAAAAAATTCTCATAATTACTACTAAACAGGCCCTTAATTAGGAGGATTCAAAACCTTATATTGAAGTTGAAAAATTAAAACCCCACTAATATATAAATTAAACCCCTGTTTGGGAGCGATGAAAACTAGAATTTGGACCGTTTGTCCGACATTAAGGCTCCATTTGTTTTTCATAAAAATTAAAAATATAATCGTTATCCATCACACTAAATCATCATATTGAGAATCAGGGCTAAATAATATTTTATTGAAAATTAACTGACAAGTATTCAGACAAATGCAGCAGCATTTACCACCTCAAATCCCAATTTTGCTCTCATTATTGGATAACTCATATAGGACAAATGGGAACAAATTTAAACCATACTCACGAGGGTTAAAATGGTCAATGTGCAATGTTGATATGGATGAAAGATAGCACATGCTAGCTATGTGGGTCCGTTTGATGTGACCAAAACTTCAAACGTGTCACTGTAAACATTGTGCCCAACGGTCCAAATTTTTGTTTCAATCGGAATCAAATAGGGAGAAGCTCTGTTCTACTTCTACGAAGAAGAAAAAAAAAAAGAAAAGAAATTCAAATTATTACTATTTGATGGTTTATTTTGAAGAGTGTGTGATTAAAAATAAAAAAAAATTTAAATTTATATGTAAAATATTTAGTCCCTGTTTGAGCCATATTTTTAGGGGAGAGAGTAGAAATTTTTGGACCATTTTTTCAAATGTAGGTCCCACACTAGACACATTCAATCAAAAGTGATGGCTGAAAAATACTTCTAATGGTCCTTTTTATTTTTATTTTTAGGAGCTAAAAATACCCTCCAAATAAGATTTTAATTGTGTAAATATGCGGTTAAAAATAATTATAAAAAATAAATTAGTTTAATTTATAGATAGTCAAACATGAACTGAACATTGCTGGCACAAAGAAAAGAAGAAGAGCCAGGGGAGAAAAAGAGAGAAAGAAAAAAAAAGGAGATAGAAATTCTTAATCCATGTGTCACCCGATGCTTTATTTCATGTCGATAGAGCTAACATTAACCACCACAAAAAACTGTCAGTGTTTTTCAGCGCATAAAATAACAGAAAAAACACAATTTAACTAACAGTTTCCGTAAAATATCATGGTTTCGACTGTACTAACTCCACACCTCTTTTCCCTTCATAGAACCCATCAGCTCCACCAACACCGCCGCTGCCTCCACCACCACTTCCCAAACAAGACTGGTCCATCCAGAATAAGTATTATCTACTCTTCTTCAAGCTTGCAAGAAATCAAGAAACCATCGGTATCACCTCCGCCGCCACCGGACGATTCAGAGGGAAGAGACTTGTTGAGCTGGAAGAGTATAAATCTGCCACCAATACGGGCCTCGAAGAGAGTGGTTCTGGTGAGGCACGGGCAGAGCACGTGGAATGCGGAGGGTCGGATTCAAGGGAGCTCGGATTTCTCGGTGCTCACTCAGAAGGGCGAAGCTCAGGCTGAGACATCGCGACAGATGCTTCTTGATGATTCCTTTGATCTCTGCTTCTCAAGGTTTGTTTGTTTTGAGTACCCATTCTTTACTTTTTAAAATTTCACCATTAATTATCATCTTTTAAAGAGATAGTAATAGTTTAATTGGGGGCTGCAATTTTCTTACTGTTGAGTAATTATATGGTTCTACTGGGTTCTCCATAGTTTCAAAAGTAGTTTTTCTAGAGGAGATTGTTGCAATCATGCTGCAATACCTAAGTACATGTTTTGGTTTGAGATTGGGATATCCACATGGATAAATTCTTGACATAATTTTGAGGGTTTACATGTGAGGAGAATCATGGCCACCGATGTAGGCCTTAGACAAGGATAGGGGGTAAGTTCAAGGAACTCCAAACGATATGAATCTTTGCTCTTTTGACGCAGACACTAGGCTGACTTGGCAAGGGGATGACTTTAATGTCTTATCATTAACCATGTACCACAGGTGTCGCTAATGTGGATTAAATGAGATTTGAGGAAGAATGAGTGCCCGCCTGTCAATGGAGTGAGGTTGCAGGTTGTTGGGCTGTGATGCCACGTCCAGTCCAATATTTAGGCGATGATGAAATGGTCTTTAACCCAGGTGAATGTAACAATTGCCCATTAATGTCACTGGAGATGGCCGACTACCCGAGCCCAATAATCAGCCTGATATGTTAGTTGCTCTGGACCGTTGGATTTGCCTCTGATCAATGGTTGATTGTTTGAGTATAAATAGGGCATTCTCTTTTACCCTAATATTCACTAGTTCATTTTTGTGTGTCTGAGGGATCTAGAATCTTCAAGGGTGTTCTGTCTTCTCTTTACTTTTCGTCTTCTCTATGTGAGTTGGTTGAGATTCTTTGAGTGAGAATCGAGTCCTTGTGATATCTCTATGTGAGTTAGACTATTGATCTGGTGTTGCATCCAGTTTCTAGTCCATTGAAGCAACTTCGTTAAATCTGGAAGTGTGAGGGCTTTTGGGTCTGTTCGGTGCCTTCATGATGATATAGACGGGTACAATTGATTGAGCATAATATGGTTTGAAACTTTGATGTCTGGTGGTTTAGGTTGTACAAAGGAAGAAGTGTAATATTCAGATCTGTATTTTGTCTATAGAGTTTTGTTTTAATACAGGTCTTTGATAGGTAGGAGTCATCTGTTTCTTTGTTGCATATCGAATTATTTATAACATTGCTAGGGTGGTCGATCAGATTTTTGAAAGGTAATTGACCTTGGGACCTTTTTGACCAGTTTTCGCTTGACAATTCAATGCCACGTTAGCCCTTTGATGGTGCTGTTATCCTCAAATTTGGCAAAACTTGAGGGAATATATTATAGAGATCATCTGCATATAGTATATGCATATGAATGTGTCTGTATGTATATGTACATGTGTGTCTGGGTTGCATGTAATTGCGTATGCACATGTATACCATCTAGGTGTTCTTCACTTTTTTGAGTGTGTTTTTATGAGAAAGTTATAAGTTACATCAATACATGCATATGCAAATATATAGCACTTCATGCCAGCAATATAACCAAGCATATGAAGAATATAGAGGAAATGTGCTGGAGGAAAGTGCTGAGAATTGTTATTAAAAGAAGTATAATGGCAAAAATAAGGTCCAGCACTCATTTATAATCTACACTGGTGCAGCTAATTTGGTTTGGTTTAGAAAAACTAGAACTAAATGTCTCTGACTTTTCTGGTTTTCAAGTAAAGACTAGATTATGGAAATGAGTGTGAAAGTTTTTGTTTGTGAATCAGTAGGCGTTTCAACATTTTGAAATTCAAACATGGATGATAATCACATACAACCCTCGTGCTTTATGGAAAAGGGAGCCAATTCAGCTATTCCGGTGGTTCTAGAGGACGGTTGAGGTATAGACTTGTGTATCCTAATGCTACATATAAGAAAATGAATGACCGCTACACAAGTAACATTGGTCATTTGAATTGTGTGATAGCTTAAATATTTAATATATGATGAATGCAGACCATTGAATTCTTTTAGCTTTTTCTCCCCCCTTAACTTATTGTCCTTGTTGATTTAAATGTTTCAGTCCCCTGATTAGATCGAAGAGAACGGCTGAGATCATTTGGGGTTCTCGTGGGGAGAAGATCATAACAGATTCTGACTTGAGGGAAATTGACCTCTATTCATTTCAAGTTAGTATGCTTCGAAGTACTGAATCATGAATATATATAATAATGATAGTAGTGGTGAAATTCTTATGGAAAAATTGCTTTAGTGATTCCTAATCTTTAAAAAGGAGCAAGCTGATCCTCAACCTTTCTCCATGTTGCCAATTGGCCCCTTACAATAGAAATCTTTCAAATCTCCAAATATTTGTTATGGCTCTCACATGTCCAACATTATGAACCTAGATTTTGTTTCCCACTTGGGCTGGTGCCTAAAATTTGAAGCGAAGCATGATTCCACAAGGCCATGTGATGATTCAACACAAATTTGGCTGTTTCTGTCATCAGATTTTGCAAATATAAAGAAATGTCGGTGTCCAATAATGCAATTTTCTCAATTCTTATTCAACATTTTTTTTTTCAGAGTTTTTAATATGATTGCTTCACCTCAGGGCCTCCTAAAGAATGAGGGAAAGGCCAAGTATGGTGCCGCTTATCGTCAATGGCAAATTGATGCTGCAAACTTCAATATTGATGGCCATTATCCTGTGAGGGAATTATGGGAACGTGCTAGAAACTGCTGGACAAAAATTCTTACCCATGAAGGCAAGTCAATTCTGGTAGTTGCTCACAATGCTGTTAATCAGGCTCTTGTTGCAACCGCAATTGGTACTCTTTTGCTTCCTTCCTTATAGTTTAATGCTAATGTTTATCATTGTTTATTACCCGAGCAGGTTCATATTTTTATTGTCTCCAATACTCAGGTTTAGGAGCAGAGTACTTCAGGGTTCTACTTCAGAGCAATTGTGGTGTAAGTGTGCTGGACTTCACTCCAAAACCTGAAGGTGGGTCTCCAGATATATGCCTTAATCGTTTAAATCAGGTAAGTAACCCTGCTCTTGAGATCAAGTTCTGTATAATCAATAGGATTTGATTCGTTCTTTATTTGCTTTAACCATGGGGATTATTTTGGACCAATGAAGCATCATCTAGGAATTTTAACCCAAAGAAAGGGTTTATTTCTTGGACTATATTTGCTGTTTTACGTACTCAAGCAAATCTAAAGTTGACATTTATACATGCCATTAACCCAGTTATGAGAGCAAAAGCAAGCAAAATGAAATTTGAAACACACAAGTGCACCTGCAGCTTTATGGCTGTTCAGTCTCGATGTGTGATCTATACCCACTTGCTGCTACAGATTTAAGGAGTTTATGAAAGATCCCATGCCTTTGTTATCACAAAAATAGCCTCCCCGTCCCACATATATTTCACAATTGTAGCGTCTATCTACTTTCGTATAGTTTTGATTTGCTATTTTTGGGGCCAACCTCTTACAACAAGAGTAAAAATCTGAAAGGTCTCTTACACTACATATGGGATGTTTTTAGGTCTGTTTTGCAGGGCTTCTTCTTTTGCTTTCCCTCTTCGTATAAGAGCTTCCTAGAAAACTATCTTAATTGGACTAATTTTCTCTAAAAACTCTTCAAGAAACACTAAAATTTTCAAAAGTGGCTTTTGGGTCCTTGGCTTCTCAAAACCTATGCCAAATGGGCCCTTAGTGTGATGAGAAACATGTGAATCACTTCAATTGAATTGATGACCAATCAAACATTGCTATTAGATGAAAAGTAGAAAATAAGTGGTCAAAGATCTTTACTATTAAGAATGCAGGAGCTTTTTAATATGTTGATTTCCCTTTTTAATCATGCTTTAATTTAGTGCAATTGAAAGGCTACATTCATGTAGTCCCATGTGCATTTACGTATGGATTCCTTGTTTTTTGTTTCTAGGATAATGGCTAGAAAACACTTCTAAGTGCGTAAATGATCACATAATACATATTATCATGATGTAGTGATTGCACAAACTTGTTAACCGGTTGGCTGGCTCCATCAATGTGTAGTGGCAGTAATTTTTCTTGGTTTATTATGTAGGATAGAGTATAGGTTGATGGCATAACTATGTGGACTTGAAATTTCATCTCTTTCTATTAGCTTCTTGATTTCATGACCATGAAAACTAATTTGGTCCTTCGTGAGCTTTTATCTAGACTATAAATTTCTGCTTTTCGTAGGTTGCTTTGAAGTTCATGCTATGATTTATATGTAATGATGCAGACCCCCAGTTCACCTATAGCTGCTGGCAGTTCTGTGGGCAGGAAAACCAGTATGCGAATTATACTTGTTTGTCATGGAGTCTCTGAGAATAATCAAGAGGTACGAAAACAGCTCGTCTGTCAATAAACTGAAGTCATATGGGAGTCTTTGTTAGGGATAAAACGTGAATTCTAATTACGAGAGGTATATCAAGCAATACAAAATAAAAAACACACATATTTACAGCGTTTCACCCTCAAAGCTGCAGGTTTTCACTATGAAGAAGGAGACTACAATAATGATCTCACACATCTCAATTTGTGTCTTGATGGAAAATGGCGCTCTAAAATATCTGTTAGAAAAATAAGCTAAAACACTTAAGTAGGTCTATCTGCAGCCAAGGGGAGTCTCCACAGTCTACAAGCTTCAGAGATATGGAACAAAACTGCAATGTGCAAGATCATAGCCAAACTTATCAAAACTTAATCTCTAAGAGACTTCCTATTTTGAAAGTTAGCCATATATAGCATATTTGATTTTTGCATAATTTTTTTAGTTCCTTTTAGTGTAGGTTTCCTTTTCATTTACTCTTCTTGTAATATATAAACTTAATTATTTCATTAAAAAACCTAATCTTTTGGTGGCTCAATAATATGTTTTCTTCTTCTTCTTTAGTTGATTTATCAAATTAGTTTGTATTATTTTCATGGCATCAGAGCCCAAATTTTTGCGTTGAAGTCGATCCTTTCATCCCATTCCTTCTCAAACAATTTGTGAAATTGAAAATAATCAAAAGCCCTAAATTTGTGCTGAGCCATCATGAAAATACACAATATCTCTTAACCCGACTTCCTTTTGAAGATTGGAGACCATATTTGTGTTCCCGACGACGAGACAAGCAATTCCATACGAATCAATACTGAGAAGCATGTGCCCATCACTCCAGCAATGGCACCGAAGATGAAATATAGAGTCTCTATATCTTTGTGGTTAGTGGAGAACGGCCATCAGACCGGATTATACTTGACCGGCGTGTGTACCGCCACGTGCGTTATTCCAATGGCGCGTGAACGGAGTTGGTGAGATTTTGGCACCTTGTGAGGGTGCGTTACGCATTTTTCGAGACAGTTTCAAAGAGACAGTTTGTTCCTTGGTGAGTTTATGATCATTTGATGGTATTAGTTTGATTATATGTGTACTGTGCAGCATATTCCGGTAATAGTTCATGGTGGTGTGTTGGTTGTCGTTTTTCTTAGAATTTGGTGATTTCTTTTGATGGGTAGTAGCTTATTTGTTGATTTCATAATGACAATGAAAAGGGATGATTCACTTCAATCCATTAGTATTATATTAAATGGTAAAATTTGTTCATATTGGAGTACTGTGATGAAGAACTTTCTAAAGGGAAAAAGATTGTGGGGTTATGTTAGTAGAACTGTTGTGAAACCCAAGAACACTGCTAAAAATTATGTGACAGAGATGGATAATTGGGAGTCAAACAATGCGAAAATTCTCATTTGGATTCATAATTCTGTTGGGCAATCCATTAGTACACAGTCAGTGAAGTTTGAAACAGTAAAGGAAGTTTGGGATCACTTTCAGAAGTTATACACTAAGTCTAACTTTGCAAAATGGTATCAGTTGGAGATTGATATACGGGCTTTACAACAGAAGAATATGAGTATTCTCGAGTTTTATGTCGCTATGAATTCAATTTGTAATGAATTGACTTTTATGGAATTAGCGGGACTGAAAACATGTGAGGAATATATTACTTTAGAGAGGAGCAAAGATTAGTTTAGTTTTTTATGGTACTTTGCAGTGATTTAGAGGCTCAATTTTGCATTGCATTCCACTTTTCTCAGTTGGTTTGTTGGTCAGTGAACTTGAAGTTCAGAAATATCTCTTCCTCCCTCTGACAGCTCAGTGTTAGCTGTACCCTCTCAATCGTAGAGCAAAGGTTATGAGAGAGTCGCCAGTGATGAGCATAACTTTTGCAAACAAAATGAACATTAGAATTCTCAATGTCCTAAGCTATTGAGAAAGCAACAACCACAATCACAGTAGTGATTTTATCGTCCTAATGCTAATATAGCTGTCACCATACCACCCAGTGACTTGTTAATATTTGAAGCGCTACCTTCCTCCAGTTCTATGTTGACTTAGCAGAGCAGTTTTAGAAGTTCTTAGCCACACAGCCACATGCTATGTTAGCCTCTACTTGTATAGGTTTGTCATTTTAAAGTCATTCAGGTATTTCTTCCTTATGGATTTTTGCTTTTAAACACATGTTGTCTAACTCAAAATTCTTTAATAACTTACATCCTTCTAATTCATCTATGTCTGTTATGACTATTGATGGCATTCCATTGCCTTTAGTAGGTGTTGGTTCTGTTAACACATAATTTATCGTTTTCAGACGTTTATTGTGTTTCGTCTCTTACTTTGAATTTTACTTCTATTGGCCAATTGTGTGATCCTGGATAGTTAGTTCAGGTTTCTTCTATTGCTTGTCATATGCAGGATCCTCGATCTCAGAAGGTGATTGGAATAAGCCATAGACAAGGATGGTGTTGGATTTTTTTATGCGCAATAATAAAGAGATGAAAGAGAGATCAACAGAGTATTTACGTGGTTCGATGATGTGCCTACGTCCACGAGGAGCGAATGTTCAGTAAACCTATATTCTACTTTATATTCTACTTTATATTAACCACATACACAACAATCTCTACCTTGGTATTCTATTCACCCTTTAGGAGAAAACACTGAAAAACATAACCTGAAAAAACACACCATCTTGAACCAATAAGTTGGGACACACTCTTTAACACCTGGAGATGTTAATCAAGTTCAAGTAATACTTGAACCTGTTCATTGTAATTGGCTTTGTCAACATGTTTGCCACTTCTCTAATAACAGTTCTCTTGTAGTAACCAACTCCCTTATCTTGTGAAATCTCATATCAATGTGCTTAATTCTTGCATAATAAATCTAATGCTTTACTAAGAAGATGACGCTCTGACTATCACAATATAGTTTTATTTCATCTTACTTGATCCCAAGTTCTTTGATAAGTCCTCTCAACCACAATAATTCCTTGGCTACCTCAGTTGTTGCCATGTATTCTGCTTCAGTTGTGGATAATGCCACAAGTGACTGCACCATTAATCTCCAGTATATAGGTCCACCTGTGAATGTGAAAACATAACCTGTATGGACCTTTTGTCATCCATGTTGCGTGCATAATCTGCATTTATGTATCTCCGAACTCATCATGTTGTTTCTCAAACATTATCTCACACTCCATTGTATCTCTCAAGTACCTGAAAATCCATTTTGCAGCTTTCCAATGCTCTCTGTCGAGATTAGCCATTTACTTGCTCACCATACTGACTACATGTGCTGAATTTGATCTGGTACACACTATTGCATACTTCAAACTTCCCACTACGTTGGCATAAGACACCTTTGACATCTTTGCAATTTTTTTATTCTTTGGGCACTGATTACTAGACAATCTGAAATGATTTACCAATGTTGTGTGCCCACTGCTTTTGTATTAGACATGCTAAATCTCTCCAACACTTTCTTCAAATAATTTTTCTGAGACACCCATAGTTTTCTGGCTTTCCTATCTCTATTGATTTCCATGGCAAGATTCTTCTTAACCAGTCCAAAGTCTTTTATATCTAGCTTGCTACCCAACAAAGATTTCAATTTGTCTACTTCATTCATGTTCTTAGTAGCACTAAGCATATCATCCACATACAACATCAACAAGAACTCTATAGTAAACACAACAATCATACTCACAATGAATGTAGCCAATCTGAATAATGTGGGAGTTGAACCTCTTGTACCATTGCCGTGGAGATTGCTTAATCTCATATAAAGACTTCCTTAGTTTACGCACAATATTCTCTATTCCTAGTTCCAAGAACCCTTCTTACTGCTCTATAAAAATCTGCTCCTCCAAATCACCATGAAGGAAAGCAGCCTTCACTAGTTCTAACTCCAAATAAAAACTAGTCATCATTGCCAAGACAATCCTGATGGAAGTGCATCTGATGGCCGGAGAGAAAATTTCATTATAATCTACTCTCTTCCTCTGTGAGTACCCATAGCTACTAATCGAGCTTTGTATATTTTTATTTCTCCTTCCTTTTCTAACATTGTTTCTTTCTTTCTATATACCTAATTACACTTTATCAGTTTCTTCCCCACTGGAAGCTCCACCAATTCTCATGTATCATTTTTATGGAATGACTCAATTTCCTTAAATCATAGGATCGCTATTGCTGGTAATAAGTGCATAAGAAACTGAATCCTCGAATCCATACTTCATCGTCTATCTGTGCCAATACTATGATACTACTCCTCTTCTGAGCCAGAATTGTCCACTCCCTGAGCATTAATACCTATGTCAACATTGTCTAGCTCTATTTGCACCACTTAGCTCTTGCTATTACCCTCGCCCCCCAAACTGAGCTTTTCTTCTTCTAGAGAAGCTTTAAGCATGGAGCTTCATCAAAGATTGTATCCCTACTTATCATCTTCTTTGCTTTTGGATCCCAAAACTTGTAACCTTTTACGCCTTTCACATAGCCCAGAGAAATGCACTTTCTTTATTTCAAATCAAGCTTGGATCTTTGATCACTGGATACATGGACATAAGCTGGACACCCAAATACTCTCAATTCAGAATAATCAACTTCAATGCTAGTCAAACTTCCTCTACAACTTTCCCATCTAGTGCTGGTCATGGTGATCTGTTTATAACATAACATGCCATGTTCACTGCTTCTGTCCAAAAACTCTTCGAAAGCCCTGCATTCAACCTCAAACATCTTGTCTATTTTGCAATTGTTTTGTTTATTGTCTCCGCTATACCATTTCGCTGTTGTGCTTTGCGAACTTTATAGTGTTGCTGAATACCATGCTCCTTATAGAATTTCAGAAACTATAATCTATGTACTGTTGTTTGTCCCGAGATACTTAATTTTCCTGCGCGTCTGATTCTCTACTTCTATTTTCCACGATCTAACTTTGGCAATGGTTTCAGATTTATGCTTCATGAAATATACCCAAACTTCCCTAAAGAAGTCACTCTCTGGTCCTCAAACATTAGAATGCACATAATTAAGAATGTCCTTTGTTTTGTGCTTTCCCATTTTGACCTATTCTCTGAACTGTTTCTCAAGTATACAAAACCTGCAGAAATTTAGTTTGCATGATTTTACTCCATTTAACAAATTCTTCTTTTAAAGCTCAATCATATCACGCTCTCATATATGCCACAGTCACATATGCCATAAAAGAGTGTCATTTGACTTAGATTCTGCTGTAGCAACTCTATCTACAATTGTATTTCCCAGTAGTATGTAGATATTCCCTGCCAATTTTTGCTTCATCATAGTCATAGCTCATTTCTTCACTGTCAAGGCCCCACACTTTGACTTATAAGAATAGCTACTGGTGTCTAAAATGCCTAAAGAAATTAGGTTCTTTCTCAACTCTGGTACATGTCTAACATTCTTCGAAGTCCTCACCACACCATCGATCATTTTAAATATTATGGATCATATTCCAATGACCTTACATGATGTATAATTACCTATCAAAGCAGATCCAAAATTACTCGAATGATATGGATCAAACCAATCCGGTGAGGAGATATAAATAGGCTAAATCAAGTACCTAGGAGTCATGTAATCTATTAGAATTACTTGTAGAGATTGATAGCATGTCTCCATCTTAAGAATCTAAGTCTCCTTCTGCAACACTAGTCGAGTTTGAGGACCTATCATCTTTCCTTTAATGTGACCTATCTGATAGTACTTGTAGCACTTGACATTTTTCTTACTTCGATTCCTAGATTTTGATCTTGTATTTCTTTTGTAAGAGCTACCCCTTTCCTTCTTTCTCCTACGATCCTGGTAGTCTTTCATGATCAACCTCTCACCTTGTGAACTTTTGCCAGTACATAGTTTTCTCTGGTTGTAGGCTACCAAGGCTAACGTGACTTCCTCCAAGTCGAGAGTCTCTTTACCCCACGTTAGCGTGATCACTAAGTGGTAGTACAAAGGAGGAAGAGAGCACATCAATATCATTGCCTTATCTTCTTCATCGAACTTGATTTAAAGTCGTAGAAAATCGCTAATAATTTGATTGGAGACAATAGTATGTTGAATCAGATCTGTACCCTCTATTATCTTGAACCCGTATAGCTACTGCTTCATATATGGCTTGTTCGTGGTAGATGTCGATATATAACAACTCTCGAATTTTAGCTAAACCTC
This sequence comes from Olea europaea var. sylvestris, assembly GCF_002742605.1. Taxonomy (NCBI): domain Eukaryota; kingdom Viridiplantae; phylum Streptophyta; class Magnoliopsida; order Lamiales; family Oleaceae; genus Olea; species Olea europaea. Next base: position 192,539 of record NW_019231542.1, read on the forward strand.
CGTCAGAGACTCAATGTCCATGACGTGATATATGATCTTGTCTGTGAAACAGAGTCGAATTGTAACCCTCTACTCATGCCTCAAGCACTTACCAATCGGCAGCTGATGTGCTCTCTGGCTTCTTCCCAGTTGGCGCATTCACTATCTCTTGCTGTGCTAACAAATCCTTTACCCTTCGCTGCCATAATTCAAAATTCTCAGTTCCATCGAGTTTCATCACATCGAATTTTGCAGTCAAAGAATTTGCCATCTAAGCTTGGATTTGATACCAGATGTTGGATATTTTTAACGCTATAGTAAAGAGATGAAAGAGAGAGATCAATACAAGTATTTACATAGTTTGGCGATATGCCTACATCCACAAAAAGCGAAGCGGAGATATTTTTATTCAGTATGAATAATAGGGTTACATCATCAATATTTATACTAACCTTAACCCAAGCCCATAAAGACTTTATGAGAAGAATTTTGCTCATGTTGCCAAGATGACAACCGTTCGTACACTTATTGCTGTTGCATATGTTCGTCAGTGGAGTCTCTCTTAGTTGGATGTCAAAAATACCTTTTTGAATGGAAATCTTCAGGAGAAGCGTGTATGGTTCCTTTTTTCTGTCTTTCTTACTCTCCTAGATATGTTTGCAAGCTTAAGAAGACACTTTATGACCTCAAACAAACACCTCGTGCTTGGTTTGAGAAATTTTTCGTTGTTGTTACCTCTCTCGGTTCTACATCTAGTCATCATGACCCTTATTATTCTTTAGATGCACTTCGATTGGTCACATTCTACTTTTGCTGTATGCTGACGATTGATTATTTCTGGTGATGATGTTGGTGGGATTGCATATTTGAAATCAAAATTGGCGCGTCGTTTTGAAATGAAGGACAGGTGCATTATCTTATTTTTGGGGATTGAAGTTACTTCTTTTCCTAGAGGTTATCTTCTCTCTCAGTCTAATTATGGATGCTCTTGAGCGTCTTGAGCCCAACACTCGATATTTATTGTCTGATGGTGTACCCTTGACTGATCCCACTTTGTATCGCACCATTATTGGATTCCGGTTTATCATATCATCACATGTCCCCATATTGCTTATGCTGTTCATTTTGTTAGTTAGTTAGTTTCAACTCTTACTAAAGTTCATTAGGCAGCTGCTGTTTGTATTTTGCGTTATTTTTGTAGTACTTGCTTTCAGAGTCTTTTGTTTCCATTGACTTCTCTTCAGTACTCTGTGCCTACTCTAATGCTGATTGGGCCAGTAATCCCACTGATTGCAAGTCTACTATTGATTTTTATATATTTTTGGGCGATTTACTTATCTCTTGGAAGAGTAAGAAACATATTGTTATTTTTCGTTCCTCTATTGAGGTTGAGTATCGAGCTATGACATCCACCACCACTAAGATTGTGTGGTTGCGTTAGTTACTTGTAGACATGAGTGTTCTCTTGTCTTCTACAACTTCTATCTATTGTGATAATCAAAGTGCTATTCAGATTTCTCACAACTCTGCTAAAAGACTTAATACTATCACTTGGATCTGGAGCCTGCATGTTGATACTCACAGTTGGGTCCCATATTTAGTAGCTAGATATGGATAAGGGGGCATGGAATACATATGGTGAGCTAAACAATGGTTAAAGAGCTTAGTTCCATGAGTGCACAAATCATATTGAGATTGACTGTCATCTGGTTCTCCACCATCCTTAGACTGCTACTATTTTCCTACCTTTTGTTTCTTGGTCATTGTAGTTTGTTGACTTTTTCACGAAGTCTCATCCAATTCATCGTTTTCGTTTCTTGCTTAATAAACTCTCGCTGTTTCTTGCTGTAATATTGTGAGTTTGTTGGAATGTTAGCCATATAGCATATTTGATTTGTGCATAATTTTATTTAGTTTCCTTCTAGTGTAGGTTTCCTTTTTGTTTACTCTTCTTATAAAAATTTTGAAATATTTCAATAGGCTCTTTATATTTAACATTTAATTTTACTACTCCCAAAATATATTTATTATTTTTCTCTATATTTTATTTTAACTAAATTTTCTCTAGATTATTATATTGTTTTTGTACATTGAAAATTAAAATACTTTGAATGCATTTAATTTTAGAAAACTCTCTAAATTAAAATGTTAATTTAAAGAGTCTTTTGGAGCATGAATTTGAGGGTTGTTTATTTAAAATAGAGAGTATTTCGTGTTTAAAGAGTCTCTTGCAGATGCTCTAACTTCATATAAGACTCTCTAATGTACTAAGAGAAAAACAGAGCATACGAACTGGTTAATTCTTTGTTTAACTGAGTGGGTATGTTTTCTTTGCATACAATATTATAATTGGAAGTATAAAAGTATGCTTCTGTTCATTTCTGGCTCAAAATTGGATAGAAAAATCTCCATGATTGGAGCAAGTATATCGCTTGCTTCGATTTATCCAATTTTCATATATTCGACCAAGATAATACTAACTGAAAATCACTAATAACCTTGTACTAGGAATTTTGAGTTGAATCTACTTTCAAACCCACTAAGTCATTCATTTCAATTTTCAAAACTAATCTAGATTATACATACCCAGCACAAAAATAAGGTAGTTTATAATATTTCTAATTGGCATGCAGTCATCTTTAGGCAATTTTAGTTTCGATCATATATTTATTATATATGGTGTCAAACCTTGTTGATTAAATAAATGAGTGAGGGCGCATTTGACATAATTTTTACTTTTACTTTTTACATAAGAGTTTTATGAGGAAGCTATCTTAAATTTTGCTTGAAAACTAATTTATAAAAGAACTTTCTCTATTGGAAGTGCTTTTAGAGAATGCTCACGAAGCTCTTCTACAAAAAGTAAAAGCAAAAGCCATGTCAAATGTGCCTTCACTTATTTATTTAATCCTTGCCTCTAAAAACTCTTCTCACTCGGAGAAGAACTTACATAAAATTTGTCAAATAAATCCAAAAGCAGCTTTTGGGTTTTAAAAACTCATTTTGACTTCTCAAAAGTTATGCTAAGTGGGTTCTGAGAGTGGTGGAACTCAATTACAGTTCTCCGTTGAGTACAGATATCCAATATCTGTTACTTTTGTCACGGCACTTTCTGCTGAATTTAAGTTCATGCCAATAGGTTATGTTTTAGGTTCAAGAAGCTGCTGATTGCTTGGGCGCTGATTGTGTACCACGCTATGTGGAAATGAACCAGACACGGGGCCTTGATGTTGAAAACATCTTTAACCAATCAAAGAAGGCAAGAATTTATGGTTTAATTGACATATGAAGCTGAAATGTGGACATAAATAAAGTTGATTTAGAGCATGCATGATTGTTTGAACTTAAAAAGGAAAAAAGTTAGTTTTATGCTACATAATTTTACTTTTCTAGGAAGTCTAAACTTACTTTTCTAGAAAGGTAAATTTTAAGCTTAGCTGAACATGCTCTTAACTTAATTCTTGTGGTTAGGTTTGTCGTGTGCATCATTGTCCCTTTTGTTGGGTGACAAATGGGCGAGGCCTTTGAGCCTCTGCACGACCAAGCCTCCTTTCCGGGCTGTGATGTGGGCCTGACCGATTAAAAACGAGGCCTGGTTCCAAAAGATAAAAAACGAAAGGCCCGGCCCAGATGATGTCTCACAATATATTTTGCTCAGCATGCGAAGAAAAACTAGGCAATGTCTGTTAGGCCTCCTAAATGTGAGCCTTGGTGGTTCTACCTCGCTTACCTTACACTGTGTTTAATCAATAGAGCACATAGATAGAAAAGCGACAAATTTGTACAAACTGTTGCATTTTCTTGCTTATTTAGGCTCATATTTATCTATACCTTAAATACTGTCTGTCCTTTAAATTTACATTCTTAACTTTGTGTTCGTTTCTATATATGTAGGATGAAGTAACAACAGAGTTATGGAATCAATCAGGAAAAGCCTGGAAATATTTGTTAGATGAACTAAATAAAGGTTCTGATTCAGAGAAAGTTCTTGTTGCAGTTGGGAATCCTGCAGTTCACATTGCAATGATGGGACACTGCTTAAAACTTTCAAAGGAACGGATGGGATCATTTCATCTTGATTCAGGCAGTATCAGCATCGTTGATTTCCCGGACGGGCCCACCGGAGTAGGTATTATCCGGTGCATCAACTACACTGCTCATTTAGGGAGGTGGTCTATACCTATTACAAGATCAACAGTGGATGATGAGGAGTTTTGAGTGTAAATATGATCAACACTTTCCTGTATTTTAACAACTATTGAACTGAAAGTCTGGAAATAAGACTTGTCATATTGCATGTTTAAAAAAAAAAAAAATTAAATCTTTTCTTCATTTATTAAGAGTAGTGGTGAAGACATGCATTTGTATTTATTTTAACTTTTTTTTTCCCTTAAACTTCTAACTGAGACGATGTTACACGCATTAAAGAAGGCAAGTAGACATTATATAGGAACGAAACAATAATAATTCCTCAGATGAGACTAGAAAATGACATTGGCCTGCGGTTAGATAAACATCGAATTTACAAAGTCACTATATGTTATTAATTTATATTTTCTATCTATTGACAAAAAAGAAGCCTAATAAAATGCAAAATAATTTAAAATATTTTAATGTCTGACAACTCCAAGAAGCAATAGGGCTGTCATCAATCTCTGAGCTGAGAAGCACTAATATCAAATGCCATTGACTCAACACATTCATTTATGGTGATGTCAATGAGGTTTCCATTATCTTAGTTAACCTTTTTAAATAAGAATAAAGATCTTTAGCCTGGATTTTTCGTAGCTTGTCGACCCTTGCTATTGCCTATATACTCTTATTACACTGAGAGGTCATCTCTTGTCCCCTTCCTAATTAACTTGTACTCTACAATATTTGATATTAATAAAATGGCCGCCCCGTTGGTTTGCCTTAAGAAAAAGAAATAATTGCATAAGATCTTAGTAAACAAATCGTCTAATTTATTTTCAATTGTTTTGGCAAAAATACAATTAGAGTTTTTAATTAGGGTCTCTAGGGTTTAGGCATTATTACTATGAGGATTTGGAAGTAGTTGCCATTTCTATTCATGTTTATGGAGTTCTTTGTGATTAAGTTTAGAAATAAGCAATTTAAGTATTTTGTATCTCCATCAGTGCTTACTCTTTATTAAATGAACTTTAGTAAAAATATAAAATTAAATATTGTTATTAACGTATATTAAGTTCAACTACCTTTTTTTAACTGTTTGATCTATCTCTTACAATTAGTGAATGATCCAATTAGGACTAGGATGTCACAAAGTAAAAGATTCATGTAATAAGACGTGAGACTTTCATTCCGACCTCAAATTATTGAACTCTCTCTCTCTCTCTCTCTCTAATTTGATACCGACTACAAAGAAATATGGCAAAAAAATTCAAAATAGCAAACTTCTATTCTACAAAAGTTATTTTTAAAATAAAATTTATTTTATTTTATTTTAAGCTTAGTCAAACATGCTCAATCTCACTATCAACTTGGCATGCATGACATAGAATTACAAGAAGTCAGTTATAAACCTAAACCTAACTAAGCAATTTAATGGTTCGTTTGGGATGCTTAATAATAATAACTTTCATTAGCATTTGCAATCATATTCTTGGCTTTGTGTAAATGTAATGTTAGTGGTTTATATGATTGTGTGTAGGATTGATGAAAAATGTTGACCACCTCATTTAAAAACTTAATCTTAAAAAAGATAATTATTATTATTTTTATTAATACATCTTCTTCATTTATACGTGGGCTGGATTAATCATTTTGCCACCAAAGGCTTAATACGTGCAAATATTTCATTTCAGGGTCTTTCGAATGTTTCAAAAGCACATTGAACTACTTCATTTAAAGTTTAAGACAATCATGCCCATTGGTAGTAAAAGAAAGCAAAAAAAAAAAAAAATCGTTTTTTTGCTGAATTTGTTGAGATTTCACATCTTTTTAATTGTTACCCTCACGTTTAACTACATGTCTGCAC
>NW_019231543.1:0-2857 GCF_002742605.1 Olea europaea var. sylvestris
GGGGGCAATTTCGTCATTTTTCTCGACTGTGTCGGAATGGGCACAAATTTGACAGTTTGATAGGAAACAAAAATCGCGCCGGGTGAAATTTCGTCATTTTTCTCGATTGTGTCAAAATTTGCTGAAATTTGGCTGTTTGATCGGAAAAAAAAATCGTGCCGGCGTCAATTTCGTCATTTTTCTCGACTGTGTCGGAATGGGCTCAAATTTGACAGGTTGATCGGGAATAAAAACTGCGCCGGGGGCAATTTCGTTATTTTTCTCGACTGTGTCGGAATTGGCTAAAATTTGACTGGTTGACCGGAACAAAAATCACGCCGGGGACAATTTCGTCATTTTTCTCGACTGTGTCGGAATTGGCTGAAATTTGGCAGTTTAATCTGAAACAAAAATCGCTCCGGGGGCGATTTCGTCATTTTTCTCGACTGTGTCGGAATGGGCTCAAATTTGACAGTTTGATCGGAAACAAAAATCGCGCCGGGGGCAATTTCGTCATTTTTCTCGACTGTGTCGGAATTTGCTGAAATTTGGCTGTTTGATCGGAAATAAAAATCGTGCCGACGGCAATTTCGTCATTTTTCTCGACTGTGTCGGAATGTGCTCAAATTTGACAGGTTGATTGGGAACAAAAATCGAGCCGGGGGCAATTTCGTCATTTTTCTCGACGGTGTCGAAATTGGCTGAAATTTGGCAGTTTGATCTGAAATAGAAATCGCGCCGGGTGTAATTTCGTCATTTTTCGTGACTATGTCGGAATGGGCTCAAATTTCACAGTTTGATCAGAAACAAAAATCGCGTCGGGTGCAATTTCGTCATTTTTCTTTACTGTGCCGGAATGGGCTCAAATTTGACCGGTTGATTGGGAACAGAAATTGCGCCGGGGGCAATTTCGTCATTTTTCTCGACTATGTCGGAATGGGCTGAAATATAACGGGTTGATCGGAAACAAAAATTGCCTCGGGGGCAATTTCGTCATTTTTCGCGACTGTGTCGGAATTGGCTAAAATTTGACTTGTTGATCGGAAACAAAAACCGCGCCGGGGGCAATTTCGTCATTTTTCTCGACTGTGTCGGAATGGGCTCAAATTTGACAGGTTGATCAGGAACCAAAATCGCACAGGGTGTAATTTCGTCATTTTCCGCGACTGTGTCGGAATTGGATAAAATTTGCCTTGTTGATCGGAAACAAAGACCGCGTCGGGGGCAATTTCGTCATTTTTTTCGACTATGTCGAAATTGGCTGAAATTTGGCAGTTTGATCTGAAATAAACATCGCGTCGGGGGTAATTTCGTCATTTTTCTCGACTGTGTCGGAATGGGTTCAAATTTGACAGGTTAATTGGGAACAAAAATCGAGCCGGGGACAATTTCGTCATTTTTCTCGACTGTGTCCAAATTGGCTGAAATTTGGCAGTTTGATTTGAAATAGAAATTGCGCCGGTGGCAATTTCGTCATTTTTCTCGACTGTGCCGGAAATGTGCTCAAATTTGACCGGTTGATTGGGAACAGAAATTGCGCCGGGGGCAATTTCGTCATTTTTCTCGACGATGTCGGAATGGGCTGAAATTTAACGGGTTGATCGGAAACAAAAATTGCCCCGGGGGCAATTTCGTCATTTTTCGCGACTGTGTCGGAATGGGCTCAAATTTGACAGGTTGATCAGGAACCAAAATTGCGCCGGGTGTAATTTCGTTATTTTGCGCGACTGTGTCGGAATTGGATAAAATTTGACTTGTTGATCGGAAACAAAAACCGAGCCGGGGGCAATTTCATCATTTTTCTCGACTATGTCGGAATTGGCTGAAATTTGGCAGTTTGATCTGAATTAAACATCGCGTCGGGGGCAATTTTTACATTTTTCTCGACTGTGTCGGAATGGGCTCAAATTTGGCAGTTTGATAGGAAAAAAAAACCGCGCCGGGTTTTTTCGCGACAGTTTCGGAATTGGCTAAAATTTGACTGGTTGATCGGAAAAAAACCGCGCAGGGGCAATTTCGTCATTTTTCTCGACTGTGTCGGAATTGGCTGAAATTTGGCAGTTTCATCTAAAATAAAAATCGCGCCGGGGGCAATTTCGTCCTTTTTCTCGACTGTGTCGGAATGGGCTCAAATTTGACAGGTTGATCGGAAACAAAACTCACGCCTGGGGCAATTTCGTCATTTTTCGCGACGTTGTCGGAATGGGCTGAAATTTGACAGGTTGATCGGAAACAAAAATCACGCCGGGGGCAATTTCGTCATTTTTCGCGACTGTGTCGGAATGGGCTCAAATTTGACAGGTTGATCGGAAACGAAAATCGTGCATGGGGCAATTTAGTCATTTTTCACGACTGTGTAGGAATGGGCGAAAATTTGACAGGTTGAACGGAAACCAAAATCGCGCTGCGGCAGTTTCGCCATTTTTAGCGACTTTGTCGGACTGGGCTCAAGTTTCGCATTTTTTGCGACTTTGTCGGACTGGGCTCAAATTTGACAGGTTGATTGGAAACAAAAAACGGGCCGGGGGCAATTTCTTCATTTTTCGCGACTGTGTCCGAATGGGCTCAAATTTGACAGGTTGATCGGGAACAAAAACCGCGCCGGGTGTAATTTCGTCATTTTTCGCGACTGTGTCGGAATTGGCTAAAATTTAACTGGTTGATCGGAAACAAAAATCGCGCCGGGGGCAATTTCGTCATTTTTCTCGACTGTGTCGGAATTGGCAGAAATTTGGCAGTTTATCGGAAATAAAAATCGCGCCTGCGGCAATTTCGTCATTTTCTCGACTGTGTCGTGGGCTCAAATTTGACAGGTTGATCGGAAACAAAAATCACGCCGAGGGCAATTTCGTCATTTTTCGCGACTGTGTCGGAATGG
>NW_019231544.1:0-2857 GCF_002742605.1 Olea europaea var. sylvestris
GAAACCCTAAACAGGTTGTCGATAATGAGTTGGAAGAAGATATAGATAGAATACTATGATATCAATGGCCTATTAGCTCAGTTAATTAGAGCGTCGTGCTAATAACACGAATGTCGCAGGATTGGGAGCTGCATGGGCCCAAAATACATCATTTCTTGCTTCTCATAGAAGAAAAACATGTGCCTCTGGTGTGGGATGTTGTAAATTTCTTTTCCGACCTACTTTACACTACTAGCATCCATTCATTGATCAATCTTTAATCACTACATCTTATCTGCATATTTTAAGTAATATATGGTAGAAATCAAATACTCAATAATTTTTAGTTGTTAGCCAGTGTTAATCAATGTCTAATCACTCTCTTTAGGCAGATAGTCATCAAATAAATAAATTAAGTTTAGACTTTTGGAGTACGGAAATCATCAAATGTAGATTCAATGGATAGAGACATTTGCATTTTCATGCAACAACATAACCTTAATTAGAAAATTTATTCATCAGGGAATTTTAACACTTTCAGAGTGAGAAATGAATTTTTGTTTGCTATTTTTGAGTTTGTGAATTATTATTGTTGTTGTTATTATGACTAATACATAATTCACTCACAAGCGTTAGTCAAATCCTAATAATTTATTTTTGCTTGAAATTTGAATCATCGAGGCATTCTCATTAAACTAGGTAAAGTTGATTAGAATTTCTATTCCATTTAGATATTATTTCCCTTCTCGAATGATCCTACGTGTTCGTCAAACTAGACATTCTAGTCTTACTTGTTAATTTCGCCTAGATTGTCCAAGGAAAATTTAATAAAATGGTACAAAACAATTTTGCATAAGTGAACGACGGTATTTAATAAATAAAATCGGACAGATAAAAAAAAATGTAATTTTGACAAGAGGAAGTTGAGTAGTTAAAACAGTTTCCCTTTTCTTAATCACGATTACATTTGAAAACGGTAATTTGTTAAATTGTTTATATTTCTTGATGAGGAAATAAAATGATTTACTTAGCTGGATAGTCGATATCAAGACCCCACAAAAATCTAATGACGAAACAGACAGAGATTTGTTTCTTAATATACCACACAACCAATACTTATATTCTGGGTAAATGTCAAGACTGATTCATCCATTAATGTCTTATGCATTTGTCCAAAAACCCCCAACAGATAAATATTAAATTCTTTTAACTTAATCAACATTTTTCAGGTAAACGAATCAAACCTTCTGAAATATACCATTTTGTTTTTAATATTTGGCCCTATGGTTAGATTTTTTTTATTATTATTTTTTTTTCCTAAAGACATTGTCAATAATTTTTAAAGGCAATGTGATTGTGAAAATGCATAGGGGAATAGCCAACCATGGTGATTTAAGAAAATTTATTATTGGTTGCCATCTCACAATTCTTCTAATTGTGATAGTCGAATCCCTTGTATGTCGATTATTATTTGAGAATTTGGTGCAAATGGTTATTAAAAAAGTTTAAACCCTAACCTTAAGAGTCCCTCACCACCCCTGCCCTGGAGCATCAAATGGTTATTAACCTCTGCCTAAAGTGGAGAATGGTCCTTAATTTTGTTTTGCAGCATGGACATCCCTAACTAATGTGTTTTGGTGCACAATATTTTTTTTTTCTTTGTAATAAAAAGACCAATTTCCCCTTAACTTTAATTAGCAAAAATTGCATTTGGATCCTTGACCTTGGAAAAAATATAAATGGGTCTCGAACATTTGTCTAAAAATTTTAATTTAGCATACTAAAATATATCATTATACTTGTGTTAATTAAAAATTTCAAGAAGGAAAACAAGCTAAATTGTTCTTACTTTAAGTGTATGTAGCTGGTGGAAAACTTTAACAAAAACTATGAATAAATAAATGATGTATATAATTTTATGAAATTCAGCAATCTTATTGTGTTTTTATACAACATAAAAATACTAGTAAAAAACAATTTACGAAATTTTCAATTGAATGATAATAAAATAATAAATTAAAATATAGAAAACACAGTTGGAAGATCTAGTATTTGTAATTAACAAACGAATAACTCAATTAGAAAAATTATTTGAGGATCAAGTTCGTGATAAAAGGTTGATTTTCATTTTATTTTTATTTTTTTTAACTATAACCATGAAAATATAATTTTAAAATTTTAAAATAACGTAACTACTTAATAATAAAACCATACTTTCTTTAACACGTTAGTTTAAATTTAAGTTGTTTCATAATAATTAGTAAAAATACAAAACAATTTTTATATATTATCAATTTGGTCAACAAAATCTTAAATTCAAAAGGGGGATAAAAGAGAACCAATTAGTCTAGTTGTGCAAAAAAAGTTGACAAAAATGTTTGATAAAATAAATGTTGAAAGAATTTTGGTCTTTGATTTCAAATGAGTTAAAAAAAATACCTTTCGGTGTAAATGTTGTTTTGTAAACTAACTGTGTCAACTAATTTTGTATAAGTAGCATGACTCAAAGAGAACTAGATAGTTTCCATTATATTTTGGAAATAAAAAAATAAAGGAACGAGACCAATTTGTACCTTTTGCAAAGGTTATCAATCCAACCGCAATTTTCCTAATTAGTTAATAGCATATTAGTCGTTTTTCATAAAAATGACCAATTGTGCACCAAAATATATAGGTTATGGACATATGTGTAAAGAAATAAACATTACGGACCATTTCTGCACTAAAGACAAATGAATTAGGTTATTTTTAAAGTTTAGTGACCTCATGAAAATTTTTTACAAATTTAAGTGATGAATTGAATAAATTTTAAAATTCAATGACCCCTTGAAAATCTTTTATAAAGTTCAGTGATCATTTGAGTAATTCACTCGTTAAT
>NW_019231545.1:0-2857 GCF_002742605.1 Olea europaea var. sylvestris
TTGGCATCTATTTCCATTTTGGAGAGCAAACCGGAGGCCATAGATAGCCAAGATGAGGATGAAGTTCGAATGAATTCATTCTAACTATTTATGAGTGCCGAAACAATTTCTGTGGAGATGGAAGCACAACAACTGTCAGGGATGCAGTTAGCGAAAGTCCTTGAAGATGATAAGGACATTATGCCCGTGGAGTTGTCGAGGGAACTATTGAAAAATAAGGAAATTGAGGGAGCATTGTCAAAGAAGTCCAAAATTGGGTGCACGAAGGTTCAAAACTTCGATAGGTGTAGGGACAGTACAACTGGAGGAGTTGTCCATCTGAGGAACCAATGCAGAGGTGCTTAGGATGAAGGTTGGTGTCAAAGGTGGCATACAAGAGGTTGCAGCGGGAAGAGGTGCAAGGGGCACTGTGGAAACCCGGTCATCGAGCAGATGGTGCCGCAAGTTGGGAGAACTTTGATGCCCGTTGACAGGAAGGACAATGCAAGGTTGCAGGAGGATGCACCGAACACATTTCGCTAAGAGGACGTTAGTGGATTGAGTGGGGGAAAATGTCACGGACCGCAAGGTCATGACTTGAAACTTGGCAATACACGAGAATGTCATGGCACAAAGTGGGAAAATGAGATAGACTTATGGCAAATAAGGTCTAAGCTTCGGCGATATAGGGCGATGAGTGTGTCGCCAAATTCAGTGGGGGAGTGACTTACGCCCACACGATCGTGATCGATCCTTCCAGGTAGTGGCCGCAAGACAGCGCGGGTAACACGCTTCAGCAGGACGGAACAGCTTGCGGTAGGGGACGCATGCAAATTCGGCAAGGGACGCAGACAGACTCAGGTTGGGGACACAGGCAGTTTGTTCTGGGCAGAATGCAGGCTGCCTAAATCGTGCAATTTTCCAGCACGTTAATGAGATTTTTCTAAGTCCCGACCCAACCATTTTGGGAGGAAAAATACATGAACCTGCAGCGGAACATTTTGGGATGCAAGTAGGCAACTTGCACAACTTGTCCACTTGGCTACTTGCAAAATGCAAGCTAAAATCGAGTTGACACCAACTTGCAAGGATAGTTGTAAGATCATCTACTTGACGACAACTAAGCACGAGTTGTAACTAACTAAGCACGAGTTGTGACCAACTAAGCATGGGTTGTAAAGTAAATGCAACTTGATCTTAAGGAGGTTTAAGTTTTGCCTATAAATAAAGATGAAAGTCTCATTTGTAAATCATGTAGAGTTAAGTGAGTTTACTCATTAGAGAGATTGTAAAGTTTTCCCTTTCATTTATACAAAGAAAGTTTCTTCAACCTTACTTATTTTTCATATATTCCTTACTCCAAAATTCTCTTCTCAAAGTGTGTATAATTTAGCCTCATTGGTTAAATTATTTGTGGGTGTGAAAAGACTAACTTAACGTTTTCTCGTGAGGGACGAGAATTGTCGAACGTTAAGGCCGCACGATTCTAATTGTTCGGGTGTAACGAAACTAGGCCCGTGACACGCTGCTTCAATTTTCTATATGCATGCAATTATTAGGGATATGAAGTATGAGATGAGTTTAAATAATAATAATAATAAATTTTATTTGTTATGTTTATTTGATCACTTCCTAGAACAATGAGTCTTTGATTAGTGAACCCACGTTCTGTTTAATTAGAAAAATAATTTAAAATTTATGTCAAAATCAATAATTATTTGTAATCACACATTTTATAATATTCACAAAATTTTAACCACACATTTCATTAAGAGTGTGTTTGATTGGTTTGATTTTCTATGAAAAATGTTATTTTTCACTTAAATTCTTACTTTTGGAGTGTTTGATTGACAATTTTTCTATAAAAAAACATTTTTCAACTTTTACTCATATGAGTTATGACCATATTTTTCTCAAAAATAAGAAAAATATTTTCTTTAGGGGTGGGTGATTATTATTTTTCAAGTAATTTACTATCTCTTTTTCTCTCATTTATCTCCCCTCGACTACCCACCAATAAAAAATATACATGTATAATATTTTCTAGATTGAAGACTAAACTAATCAAACTAATTTAATTAATAATTTTCATATAAATAATTTTTAAGCAATTGAATTGCCCATAATTTATTTTCTTTCCATACATATTCTATATTTGCAATCAAATGCACCCTAAGAGTGGTTTGATTGACTTTATTTTTTCATGAAAATTGTAATTTTCACCCAAATTTTTACTTTTAGAGTATTTGATTGAATTTTTTTCCACGAAAAATATTTTCCAACTCTTAGTCACGTGTCCATAGAGATGTCAAAAGGGTCGAGCCGCTCAACTCGTCAAAATAGGGCTCGTGGGCGACTCGAGCTCGTAAAATCACGAGCACGAGTTGAGCGGGCCTTGCCTTGAAGACGAGCCACGAGTCGCTCATGTAACGCCCTGAACTCTTTTTCATATTATTATATTATTTTTAAATTAAAATAAGCTCGAAGTGCTACCAAAACTTTTCTCTATCTAATTTAAGCGGAAATGTAACTTTTTATTTTAGTGATCGAAATGTGGTCGACAATTTAATAACGATAAAATAATGATTTAAAATAAAATCTTGAAATATCCCATCCCAAACTGTGAATTAAAATTTAACATAAAGTATCAAATGCTCGTACTCTAAAAAAATATTAAATACCATGCATAAAAATTAAAATAATGATATTCTTTTTGACAATTATTTTTTAGGAATTTTACTTGATGACCTCATAAGCATCGCCGGTCAATCTTCCACTCGTCCACACGACTCATACTAATCTGAAAAGTATTGTAAGAGTGAGTATTTTGAAAATACTCAGTAAAAATACGTGCATATTCTTATAACATGATATAAAC